>NC_048587.1:36324473-36596973 GCF_013265735.2 Oncorhynchus mykiss
TGGAGTGACGGAGGTACTCTTTGACCATCAATGGGACTCATATAGTCCTGGCTATTCCTTCACAGGAGTGATGTCACAGACACAGTGTGAACACCCCAGCCAGTAGCTAGTTCCTCACAGGAGTGACGTCACAGACACAGTGTGAACACCCCAGCCAGGAGCTAGTGCTTCACAGGATTGGTATCACACACACACAGCAAGAGCTAGCTTACACTCCAACGGTAATGATTTCACACACACTCAGGACACACATACACTTCACATGCTTGATGTCAGTAATTCACGTTACTAGAAGCATCACTGGGAACCTGAACTAAAAATCTATGATGCACATAGGTGACATCATCCTCTTTCTCGTCTATACTGTTGTCGTGTCTTTGGCTATGCCGGATCAAGTGATATGACATGCTATTCTATAAAATAATTTCTCCGTAATTAATATCACCTGATTGAGCTAATCATGTAAATGTAATTAACTAGAGAGTCGGACACCACAAAATAATATTTATAGAGCTGCTATCTTCCGAATAAACTCTTAAAGACCTAGTAAAATTTTACATCAATAGTAGTCAATATCAATCGTCATCTTAATTCAGTCTCATCTGAAAGTTGTAAATTCTTGGTTATCTGCACGAACCCTGGCAAACAATTTGAATCAGCAATACAAAATTGGGTTTAATTATTTATTTACTAAATACCTAACTAATCACACAGAATTACACATACACATAATTAAATCATCAATTGATTACACATTACGTCATAAAGGAAAACGTCCCTAGCAGGTGGAACAGATATGACAGCTTGTTACACAAAGGAAAAGGGCTGGGTTTGAGTGAAAGAGTGGGAAGACTGAGGGACACAGGGAGAAGCTGTTCTATCGTAAATACAGTATCTGATGCATTCTAAATTACCGCCCATTTGGAAAAGGAAAATGCAATAAATATTTACTCTGAGCTGCACTTCGGTAGGTTGGTGGTAGATGGAAGGCCGTGTTGCCAAACCGAGTCCTTTGAAGAATGTCTCTGGTTGTCGATTGGATACGTTGTAGTAACGTCGTTGGGTGATAGACGGGATACTCTGTCTGTTCCTTCCTAACCCTCGTTGCATCTGCTGTTGCTAACTCAACGGCTAGGAGGTATCACTTCTGTAGTGAATAAGAGTTCAAAGTTCATACCATTTGCAACCAAAGCTCACACTGATGTTAGCGTCATTCTGTAGTTATTATCTGAACCATTCTGACATTGGACCGTCGTCCTACATCCTCGGAACAGAAAGTTATATTGTCGTCAAGGGCTTATATAGGAAGGGAGAGGAGGGCGTGTTTCAAAAGTTTTATAGCCCATGTCCCTTCATTTATAGCCCATGACCACTGATTGAGCAGCCCTATCTTATGAAAACCCAAATTTCACATTTTAGAAGCTAAAATCACATTTCATCCTATCACAAATAATTTCATATTCAAACATTTAAATTGAACAACAATTCCATGTGAATCCGATAACTTTGATGTGTAGACTTTCCACTGTAGAGTTTATGTCATCTTATCATTGATGAGAATGTCTCAGATGACAACTGAACTTACATCATATTCATTAAGTACCACCGCACATGTTCAATTGTTCTAATTACCAGAATATAGTTCACTTCCCCCCACCTACTGATGTTCCCAGAATCTCTATGTTAACCAAGGGTTTTGCAAATGTAACCTCAGTAGGGTAGAGAGAGGAAAATGGGGGGAAGAGGTATTCATGACTGTCATAAATCCTACCCCCCAGGCCAATGTCATGACAATGTACATTTCTCAAATGGCACGTTTTGTCTGTGTCCTTTCTTGTTTTATTTCTTTCCTTATTTCATTTCTTTCTTTCTTTGCTTCTTTCTTTCATTCATTCATTCATTCTTTCTTTCATTATTTCCTTCTTTCTTTCTTTCCTTCTTTCTTTCATTCTTTCCTTCTCTCTTTTGCTCTTTCTTTCCTTTTTCCTTCCTTATTTAGTTACAATGGGGCAAAAAAAGTATTTAGTCAGCCAGCAATTGTGCAAATTCTCTCACTTAAAAAGATGAGAGAGGCCTGTAATTGTCATCATGGGTACACTTCAACTATGACAGACAAAATGAGAAAAAGAAATCCAGAAAATCACATTGTAGGATTTTTAATGAATTTATTTGCAAATTATAGTGGAAAATAAGTATTTGGTCACCTACAAACAAGCAAGATTTCTGGCTCT
Source organism: Oncorhynchus mykiss (assembly GCF_013265735.2). Taxonomy (NCBI): domain Eukaryota; kingdom Metazoa; phylum Chordata; class Actinopteri; order Salmoniformes; family Salmonidae; genus Oncorhynchus; species Oncorhynchus mykiss. The sequence goes on from NC_048587.1 coordinate 36,326,705, forward strand.
CACAGACCTGTAACCTCTTCTTTAAGAGGCTCCTCTGTCCTCCACTCGTTACCTGTATTAATGGCACCTGTTTGAACTTGTTATCAGTATAAAAGACACCTGTCCACAACCTCAAACAGTCACACTCCAAACTCCACTATGGCCAAGACCAAAGAGCTGTCAAAGGACACCAGGCTGGGAAGACTGAATCTGCAATAGGTAAGCAGCTTGGTTTGAAGAAATAAACTGTGGGAGCAATTATTAGGAAATGGAAGACATACAAGACCACTGATAATCTTCCTCAATCTGGGGCTCCACACAAGATCTCACCCCGTGGGGTCAAAATGATCACAAGAACGGGGAGCAAAAATCCCAGAACCACATGTGGGACCTAGTGAATGACCTGCAGAGAGCTGGAACCAAAGTAACAAAGCCTACCATCAGTAACACACTTTGCCGCCAGGGACTCAAATCCTGCAGTGCCAGACGTGTCCCCCTGCTTAAGCCAGTACATGTCCAGGCCCGTCTGAAGTTTGCTAGAGAGCATTTGGATGATCCAGAAGAAGATTGGGAGAATGTCATATGGTCAGATGAAACCAAACTATAACTTTTTGGTAAAAACTCAACTCGTCGTGTTTGGAGGACAAAGAATGCTGAGTTGCATCGAAAAAACACCATACCTATTGTGAAGCATGGGGGTGGAAACATCATGCTTTGGGGCTGCTTTTCTGCAAAGGGACAAGGACGACTGATCCGTGTAAAGGAAAGAATGAATGGGGCCATGTATCGTGAGGTTTTGAGTGAAAACCTCCTTCCATCAGCAAGCGCATTGAAGATGAAACGTGGCTGGGTCTTTCAGCATGACAATGATCCCAAACACACCGCCCGGGCAACAAAGGAGTGGCTTCGTAAGAAGCATTTCAAGGTCCTGGAGTGGCCTAGCCAGTCTCCAGATCTCAACCCCATAGAAAATCTTTGGAGGGAGTTGAAAGTCTGTGTTTCCCAGCAACAGCCCCAAAACATCACTGCTCTAGAGGAGATCTGCATGGAGGAATGGGCCAAAATACCAGAAACAGTGTGTGAAAACCTTGTGAAGACTTACAGAAAATGTTTGACCTCTGTCATTGCCAACAAAGGGTACAGTGCCTTGCGAAAGTATTCGGCCCCCTTGAACTTTGCGACCTTTTGCCACATTTCAGGCTTCAAACATAAAGATATAAAACCATATTTTTTTGTGAAGAATCAACAACAAGTGGGACACAATCATGAAGTGGAACGACATTTATTGGATATTTCAAACTTTTTTAACAAATCAAAAACTGAAAAATTGGGCGTGCAAAATTATTATTATCTTTCCTTCTTTCTTTCCTTCCTTCCTTCCTTCTGTCTTTCCTTGTTTCCGTCCTTCTGTCTTTCATTGTTTCCTTCCTTATGTCTTTCCTTGTTTCCTTCCTTATGTCTTTTCTTGTTTCCTTCTTTCTGTCTTTACTTGTTTCCTTCCTTGTTTCCTTCCTTCTTTCTTTCTTTCTTTCTTTCTTTCTTTCTTTCTTTCTTTCTTTCTTTCTTTCTTTCTTTCTTTCTTTCTTTCTTTCTTTCTTTCTTTCTTTCTGTCTTTCTTTTCCTTTCCTTTCTCACTTTTTCTTTCCTTAAACCCAGGGGAAGTCTAAACTGTCTATTTGTCAGCTTTTGTTGTATTTCACCTCCTGAAGCCTACTCCTGTAGATCCCTGAAGGGAGGAGAGAACTAACAAACACACACACACACAAACACACACACACACACACACACACACTAGCCGTGTCTGAATACCCATGCTTGTGTTCAAAATAGTAGGCATTTTGGGTATGTGAAAATATAATGTGTTATAGTATGTGTGTAATAGGATTTTCCAGTGGAACAAAAAGGAGAGCAGTCATTGATGAAGTAAATCAAAATCAATCCAGTTTAATTACAAGTTGCCAGCGGTGTAAAGTAACTAAGTTCATTTAAAATACTTTGAAGTATTACTTAAGTAGTTTTTTGGGGGTATCTGCACTTTACTTTTTTTTACTATTTATATTTTTCACAACTTTGACTGTTGCTCCACTACATTCCTAAAGAAAATAAAAAGAAAACTTTTTATTTCATACATTTTCCCTGACACCCAAAAGTACTCATTACATTTCAAATGCTTAACAGGACAGGGAATTATCCAATTTACACACTGATCAAGAGAACATACCTGGTCATCCTACTGCCTCTGATCTGACTCACTAAACACAAATGCTTGATTTCAAAATGATGTCTGAGTGTTGTAGTGTGCCCCTGGATACCCGTAAATTAAAGAAATAAGACAATGGTGCTGCCTGATTTGCTTAATATACAGATTTGTTTTATTATTTATACTTTTACTTCTGATACTTAAGTTTATTTAAAACCCAGTACTTTTAGACTGTTACTCAAGTAGTATTTTACTGGGTGGTTTTCAATTTTACTTGAGTCATTTTCTTTTAAGATATTTTTACTTTTATTGAAGTATGACAATTGAGTACTTTTTCCACCAATTGTTTTATTTTGACCTTATCCCAAACCTTACCTTAAACCTTAACTTTGGAGCAACTTCGAAACTTTGGAGAAAGTTTGGAGAAACAGAACAATACTGAGCAGGAGGAGTCCACCCAGGGTGTCAAAAACACTTCAGTGAGACTTAGAGAGCTTGCTAGCGAGTGTGTGTGCATTTGCGTTTGTCTATGTGTGTGTGTGTGTGTTTGTGTGTCAAACAGAGAAAGTAGGTTGGAAATGTGCTCTCAGATGAAAGAGAAGACTTAATCTGTTTTCCTCTGTCTTTCCCACCTCTTTTAGCTATCTCTTTCTCTCTCCCTCTCTCGGTCTCCAGTGGTGTACATCTGAGTGAGTGAGTGAGTCAAAGGCAAAGGAGGAGAACCCTGCAGTGTTATTGCCACTCATCTTTTTCTCCCTTAAATCACTGAACAAAAATATAAAAGCAAAAATGTCAAAGATGTTAGTTAGAGTTCACATAAGGAAATCCGTCAATTGAAATACATTCATTAGGGCCTAATCTATGGATTTCACATGACTGGGAATCAGTGGCGATTTTAGCACGTAAATCTTTGTGGGACAAAAGAATATACGCTACCGGTCAAAAGTTTTAGAACATCTACTCATTCAAGGGTTTTTCTTTATTTTTGACTATTTTCTACATTGTAGTGAATAGTGAAAACATCAACATTATGAAATAACACATTTGGAATCATGTAGCAACCAAAAAAAGTGTTAAACAAATCAAAATATATTTTATATTTGAGATTCTTCAAATAGCCACATCTTCTCTTTCATCTGAGAGCACATTTCCAACCTACTTTCTCTGTTTGTCTTGATGACAGCTTTGCACATGCGTGGCATTCTCTCAACCAGCTTCACCTGGAATGCTTTTCCAACAGTCTTGAAGGAGTTCCCACATATGCTTAGCAGTTGTTGGCTTTTATTCCTTCACTCTGCAGTCTGACTCACCCCAAACCATTTCAATTAAGTTTAGGTTGGGTGATTGTGGAGGCCAGGTCATCTGATGCAGCAATCCATCACTCTCCTTCTTGGTAAAATAGCCCTTACACAGCCTGGAGGTGTGTTGGGTCATTGTCTTGATGAAAAACAAAGGATAGTTCCACTAAGTTCAAACCAGATGGGATGCCGTATCGCTGCAGAATGCTGTGTTAGCCATGCTGGTTAAGTGTGCCTTGCATTCTAAATAAATCACAGACAGTGTCACCAGCAAAGTACCCCCACACCATCACACCTCCTCCTCCATGCATTACAGTGGGAACTACACATACGGAGATCATCCGTTCACCCCCACCACGTCTCACATACAGTGGCTTGCGAAAGTGTTCACCCCCTTGGCATTTTTCCTATTTTGTGGCCTTACATCCTGGAATTAAAATGTATTTTGGGGGGGTTTGTATCATTTGATTTACACAACATGCCTACCACTTTGAAGATGCAAAATATTTTTTATTGTGAAACAAACAAGAAATAAGACAAAAAACTGAAAACTTGAGCGTGCATAACTATTCACCCCCCCAAATCAATACTTGTAGAGCCACCTTTTGCAGAAATTACAGCTACATGTCTCTTGTGGTATGTCTCTATAGGCTTGGCACATCTAGCCACTGGGATTTTCTGGCTGGGGTGTTCACATCTAGCCACTGCTCCAGCTCCTTCAAGTTGGATGGGTTCCGCTGGTGTACAGCAATCTTTAAGTCATATGACAGATTCTCAATTGGATTGAGGTTTGGGATTTGACCATTCCAAGACATTTAAATGTTTCCCCTTAAACCACTCGATTATTGCTTTAGCAGTATGTATAGGGTATTTGTCCTGCTGGAAGGTGAACCTCTGTCCTAGTCACAAATCTCTGGAAGACTGAAAGAGGTTTCCCTCAAGAATTTCCCTGTATTTAGCGCCATCCATCATTCCTTCAATTCTGACCAGTTTCCCAGTCCTTGCAAGTGAAAAACATACCCACAGGATGATTCTGCCACCACCACGCTTCACTGTGAGAATGGTGTTCTCGGGGTGATTAGAGGTATTGGGTTTGCGCCAGACATAGTGTTTTACTTGATGGCCAAAAAGCTAAATTTTAGTCTCATCTGACCAAGAACACCTTCTTCCATATGTTTGGGGAGTCTCCCACAAGCCTTTTGGTGAACACCAAATGTGTTTGCTTATTTTTTTCTTTAAGCAATGGCTTTTTTTTTCTGGCCACTCTTCCGTAAAGCCCAGCTTTCTGAACTAGTGTATATATACTGAGATCATGTGACAGATTATGTGACACTTAGATTGCACACAGGTGGAGACATTTTTTTCACTTCACCAATTTGGACTATTTTGTGCATGTCCATTACATGAAATCCAAATAAAAATTCATTTAAATTACAGGTTGTAATGCAACAAAATAGGAAAATTGCCAAGGTGTCACGCCCTAACCTTAGAGAGCTTTTTATGTCTCTATTTTGGTTTGGTCAGGGTGTGATTTGGGTGGGCATTCTATGTTCCTTTTTCTATGTTTTGTATTTCTTTGTTTGGGCCGGGTATGGTTCTCAATCAGGGACAGCTGACTATCGTTGTCTATGATTGGGAACCATACTTAGGTAGCTTTTTCCCACCTATGTTTTGTGGGTAGTTGTTTTCGGTTTAGTGTTTTCTGCACCTGACAGGACATTTTCGTTTCTGCCCTTTGTTATTTTGTTCAGTTTTCAGTTCAATAAAAGTCATGAACATTTACCACGCTGCGCTTTGGTCCGATTTTTCCTCTTCCGACGACGACACACGTTACACAAGGGGGGTGAATACTTTCTCAAGCCACTGTAGACACGGCGGTTGGATCCAAAAATGTCCAATTTGGACTCCAGACCAAAGGACAAATTTCCACTGGTCTAATGTCCATTGCTCGTAGTTCTTGGCCCGTGCAAGTCTCTTCTTCTCCTTGGTGTCATTTAGTAGTGGTTTCTTTGCAGCAATTTGACCATGAAAGCCTGATTCACACAGCCTCCTTTAAACAGTTGATGTTGAGATGTGTCTGTTACTTGAACTCTGTGAAGCATTTATTTGGGCTGCAATTTCTGAGGCTGGTAACTCTAATGAGCTTTTTCTCTGCAGCAGAGGTAACTCTGGGTCTTGCTTTCCTTGATGGTTGATGGTTTTTGTGACGGCACTTTAAAAGTTCTTGAAATGTTCCATATTGACTGACCTTAAAGTCTTAAAGTAATGAAGGACTGTTGTTTCTCTTTGCTTATTTGAGCTGTTCCTGCCATAATATGGACTTGGTCTTCTACCAAATACCCCCCCCTACCACCACCACCACATTGTCACAACTTAACTGATTGGCTCTAATGCATTAAGGAGGAAAGAAATTCCACAAATTCACTTTTAAGGAGGCACACCTATTATTTGAAACACATTCCAGGTGACCAGCTCATAAAGCTGATTGAGAGAATGAGAGAATGCCAGGAGAATGCCAGAGGCAAAGCTGTCATCAAGGCAAAGGGTGGCTATTTGAAGACTCAAATATCAAATACATTTTTTATTTGTTTTTTTTTATTTGTTTTTTGGTTGGTTACTACATGATTCCATATGTATTATTTCATTGTTGTGATGTCTTCACTACTATTCTACATTGTAGAAAATAGTAAAAATAAAGAAAAACCCTTGAATGAGTAGGTGTTTTGACCGGTAGTGTATGTTTGGATGAATGTTAGCAAAGCCACTACACAACCCAACACAACACGAAACAATACATTAATTGCACTATAATGGTGACAAACAGTGCCCACAAACTGTTAGGGCCTATATCAAGTTTTCCCAACAGCAGAGTTTTATTTTCAGCACCATGGAGTGAATTCTTACCACTGCTACACCTGGCTATCACCGGAGCCTTGTCTGGCAGTGAAACAGTTCATTCAGCCTCGTTTTCTGCCTTTAAAAAAATATATTGCTGATATGACTGACTTGCTTAATTATGGTATAGGGGACACTTGCGTCCCACTTGGCCAAAAACCAGGGAAAATGCCAAATTCAAATAAATTGATATAAAAATCTAACTTTCATTAAATCACACATGTAAGATACTCAATTAAAGCTACACTCGTTGTGAATCCAGCCAACATGTCAGATTTTAAAAGGGCTTTTCGGCGAAAGCATAAGAAGCTATTATCTGATGATGAACAGTAAACATAGAGGGTAGCATATTTCAACCCTGCAGGCGCTCCACAAAATGCAGAAATAAAATATAAAACATGCCTTACCTTTGACGAGCTTCTTTTGTTGGCACTCCAATATGTCCCATAAACATCACCATTGGTCCTTTTGTTCGATTAATTCCATCCATATATATACAAAATGTCAATTTATTTGGCGCGTTTAATGCAGAAAAAAACAGCTTCCAAAATGCGCAACATCACTACAAAACATTTCAAAAGTTGCCTATAAACTTTGCCAAAATATTTCAAACTACTTTTGTAATACAACTTTAGGTATTTTTAAATCGATCGTATATAATCGATCATATTGAAGACGGGTCTATCTGTGTTCAATACAGGAAGACAACAAACCAAGCTACTTTTCAAGTCTTGCACAACTCTCAACAGTGTTACGCAGTTCCTAGTTGGCTCTACTTCTTCATTGCACAAATGAATAACCTCAACCAAATTCCAAAGACTGGTGACATCCAGTGGAAGCGGAAGCGGTAGGAACTGAAAACAAGTTCCTAAGAAATATTGTTTGCCAATGAGAACTCAGTGAACAGACAGAGACCTCAAAAAAAATATTTCTAAACGGTTAGTCCTCGGGGTTTTGCCTGCTACATACTCACAGACATGATTCAAACAGTTTTATAGACTTTAGAGTGTTTTCTATCCAAATCTACTAATAATATGCATATCTTATATTCTTGGCATGAGTAGCAGGAAGTTGAAATTGGGCACGCTATTTATCCAAAAGTGAAAATGCTGCCCCCTATACCTTAAGAAGTTAAACAAATGTGGTTTCTACTGACAATTGAGATGTACAAACTATGGTATAAGGGAACGATGATCGGATAAGAGGCAATCCATCATTTCCATTAAGACATTAATGAGCGAGCTAGGACGCACATAGTAAATATAACTATTTGTTCAGCACCTTTGAAATGTACAGAATTCAGAACATGGGACGTTCTTACAGTTTTCTCCCTGTACACCAAGTCAGAACCGTAGGAATAGTAAAGGGGGCATATATGCAGACAATGCCCTGTAGGACACTTTGCCACTGCTGGGAATACAGATATGCATCTGTTGGTCACAGATACCTTAAAATAAAAGTAGGGGTGTGGATCAGAAAACCAGTTAGTATCTGGTGTGACCATACTTTTTGTCATGCAGCGTAACACATCTCCTTCCCATAGAGTTCATCAGGCTGTTAATTGTGGCCTGTGGAATATTGTCCCACTCCTCTTCAATGGCTGTGCGCAAAGTTGCAGGATATTGGTGGGAACTGGAACAAGCTGTTCTACACATTCATCCAGAGAGTCCCAAACATGCTTAATGGTTGACATGTCTGGTGAGTATGCAGGTCATGGAAGAACTAAGACATTTTTTGCTTCTAGGAATTGTGTACAGATTCTTCTGACATGGGGCTGTGCCTTATCATGCTGAAACATGAGGTGATGGCAGAGAATGGATGGCCTGTATGTCTTTGCATTCAAGTTGACGGCTTTGCATTCAAATTGACGGTTGCCATGTGTGCGTAAAGATAGGTTGGGTGGACCGGTGGTTAGTAGACCGGTGACGTCAAGCTCCGGAGCAGGGGACCGGGAGTGGACATGACAGTACCCTCCTGACACACGGCTCCAGCCGCAGGATGACACCATTCAGGAGGACGGCCCCGAAAGCAAGGAGCGGGCCGGTCCGGACGACGAATGTGGAAATCTCTGTTGATGTTGGAATCTAGAACGTCGTCCACTGGAACCCAACACCACTCCTCTGGACTGTACCCCTCCCAGTCCACCAGGTACTGGAGCTGACCCCCACGACGACAGTAGTCCAGGATATATCTAAGGGCATAGGCGGGACTCCCCTTGATATCCAAGGGAGGTGGAGGGGTGTCGTAGGGGACGGAATCAGACAGGGGACCAGGAACCACCAGCCTGAGGAGGGAAACATGAAAATATGGTGAGATCTGGTTGTTAGTGGGTGTTAGTGGGTAATCTATAATTTACCTTGTTGACCCTCTGGAGGACCTTGAACAACCCCACAAATCTGGTAATCAGCTTCTTACTGGGCAGGCGGAGCGGGAGGTTCCTGGTGGAGAGCCAGACGCGATCACCAGGATGGAACACGTGAGCCTCACTGAGGTGGCGAGCCGCCTGCTCTTTCTGACGACAGACAGCGCGCTGGAGTCTCATTTGGGTATCGTTCCATACCTCTTCTGCGTGCCTGAACCAGTCGTCCACCGCAGGAGCTTCGGTCTGGCTCGGAGTCCACTGAGCCAAGGCTGGCTGATAATCCAGAACAGACCGGAAGGGAGTCAGCCAGGTGGAGAAGTGTCACAATGAATTCTTGGTGTATTCAGCCCAAGGAAGGAATTGAGCCAGCTCCTGGTTCATCCTCTCCACCTGCCCATTAGATTGGGGCCGGTACCTGGAAGTGAGGCTGACTGTGACCTCCATCTTCTCCATGAAAGCCTTCCATACATGTGACGTGAATTAGGGACAACGATAAGAGACGATATCCTCCGGAAGGCAATAGTGCCGGAAGACCTCCTGGAACTGTGCCTCAGCAACCTAGAGAGTAGGGAGACCATTGAGAGGGATGAAATGGCAGGAGAATCTGTCCACTATCCCCAAATGGTGGTAAAACCATCAGAAGAGGGGAGATCAGTGACAAAGTCTATGGACAGATGAGACCAGGGACGCTGAGGCACGGGGAGTAGTTTCCCTGCTGGAGCGTTCCAGGGGGATTTGGAGTGGGCACATATGGAACAGGAGTTGACATATCGAGCGACGTCCTGCACCAAGGTGGGCCACCAGGACTTTCCAGAGATGGGTAATACATGGATGTTTAGCGACAACAGCTGTGTACGCCCAGGTCAATAGCCAATCCCTTATGCCTGTGGGAATGTAGGTGTGCTCAGGAGGACAGGTGGCAGGTGCGGTTTCCCTCTCCAGGGCTTGGTGAATGTCCACATCTACATCCCAGAGCACAGGGGGTACGACTCGAGAGGGTCCTCCGTCCTTCTTGGCCATCAAGATAAATTCTGCCGATGCAGGGGAGGTGGACGTGCAAATGAAACCCTGCTGGAGAGCCTCCTGGATGTACTCCTCCATAGCCTTGGTTTCGGCCACAGACAGAGGGTTAGATGCGGCCGCGCAGAGGCACAGAGCCTGCAAGCAAGTCGGTGGCACAGTCCCAGGGACGATGAGGAGTGAGACAGGTGATGCAGGTCTTGGAAAAAAACCTCCCGAAGGTCTTGGTATACCTACGGGATGTTAGGCTGAAGGACAACTACAGGTCTCTCAACCAATGTGGAACCACAGGGAAGGGGTAAGTAGGTCTTCCGGCATTTGGGTGCCCAATCTGTGATTTTCATCCTCGGCCATGAGATCGTGGGGTTATGATGATCGTATGTACGGGTACGGTGATGATGAGGAAGGAAAGGCTCTTCCTCTCCTCTCTCCCAGAAGGCTGTGGCCCACTCTAATGCCCGTCCGGTCAGCAGAGAAATAACTGTTGCAACCTTGTACCTCTCTGGGGTGGGGGCTCCCCTCTGATAAGTGAAACAGAGGGATCACTGGAGTAGGAAGCCACAGGATTTCGATGGAGTCCCGTCATATTTGAACGGGAGGGACAATCGGGCAACGCTAATGTCGACTCGTTGAAGACACTCATCCATAGTAGAGAGAATTAAGTAGACGGTGCGCGTCAAACATCTGATTAATGACCCTATGTCCGGATGACGCGTACATGCCCAAATATGGGCATCCGTCGGGACATCCTGGCAGGAAGGTGTCATGTGGTTATGCCCATATAAGTGCATCCTGTTCCTGTTGTCAGGTGTTAAAGTGTGTGTTAATTTATGTCTATATTGCATCTATTCCTTTGAAGTTGTCATGATGATTGATGTGTAGGGACCTGGTTGAACTGAGGGGGGGGGGGGGGGGGGGGGGTGTTTGAACATTTCAAAGAGGATGGCCCCACACCCCCTATTGTATTGAACCTTAGGGTTGTTGTCTATGAAGCAGGAATGTCCGGGGTAATGTCCTGCATATGAGAGAATGGCTTAAGATAAGGCTAGCGCTCTGTCAAATTGAACATGCCCTGAGTGGTGCAATCCTGCCAGGCTATGCATTGGAAGAGCTTGTGTGCGGGCGCAGTGATTTGAAAGCCATAAGGATCTCTTCAATGGCGTATAGCCCCGACTCCAAAGTGACAATTTTAGCATGTGAACAATTTGATAGTACAAATGTGACGAAGTCTGTCAGTCAATATGTATTTTTAAAAGCCTGCAATGATGTAAACTTTTTTACGCCCATGTTTAGCTTTCAATGGATTGATTAGCCTATATTCGTAACCCTGATGAATAAGCTAGACAGTCTTTTCCAAAATCGTGAACAATTACATCGCTAGCCGCTTCTATCCTCTCCGGGATATTCGGGACGGTAGCGTCCCACCCCGCCAACAGCCAGTGAAATTGCAGGGCGCCAAATTCAAAAAATTTAAAATTCCTCATGCATACAAGTATTTTACACCATTTTAAAGATACAATTCTTGTTAATCCAGCCACAGTGTCTGATTTCAAAAAGGCTTTACAGCGAAAGCAGCACAAACTATTATGTTAGGTCACCACCAAGTCACAGAAAACCCCCAAAATTTTTCCAGCCAAAGAGAGGAGTCACAAAAAGCAGAAAAATAGATAAAATGAATCACTAACCTTTGATGATCTTCATCAGATGACACTCATAGGACTTCATGTTACACAATACATGTATGTTTTGTTCGATAAAGTGCATATTTATATCCAAAAATCTCAATTTACATTGGCGTGTTATGTTCAGTAGTTCCAAAACATGCTGTGATTTTCCAGAGAGCCACATCAATTTACAGAAATACTCATACTAAACTGATAAAAGATACAACTATTATACATGGAACTTTACCACACATGCCTTTCAAATTTGTATTTATCTCAACCCCAAGGACGTGGGTGGCTAAAAAGTCAAACAACCCAGGCAGAATATATATTGTCTAGACAACCTCCTATGGTTTAAAACATATGTTATTTCTAATCAGCGCATATATTAACGCCCCCCCACCCCCACCAAGGTCTATAAATTTATATCGGACACCTATCAAGCTGCTACCCCTGAGGTTGTAGGAAATCGAAAGGAAATACCGGCAGACAGAATATGTCGAGACACCCTCCTGTGGTTTTTAGGTCTCTAAACATTCTGGGGTACTATATGAACATTTTTGCATACAGGATGCTGTCCGAAAAAAAACAGCACCCCCGCTCTGTAAGCTCATTACAGAATATCTCTCCTTAGAGACACGACCGTGGAGCGAGGCTAGTGAAACAGATACTATCCATTCTGTACGAACGGCAAAAGCGCAACTCCATACACAAGGCCAACAGCCCCGAAGAGTTAGCAACCCAGAACAGCTAAAAGATCATCTGTGAATCCGTCCTAATGGAGCATTCTGAAGGTGAGTTAGTGAAAATAATATATTAGATTTGGAGGCGTTAGGTATTTTCTGGGAATTGTTTGGATATTACAACTTGATATTATTGTAATATTAAACCGGCGTGATATGTTTTTTTAAACCGGGGACAGCGATTTTTTAGGTAATATGTCAAATGCACATATTCTTATAAGTTAAAATGTATCTATTTCGTATAAATATATGTTAATATTATCTAACGTTTGTAGGATATCAATCCTTTACCCAGTTGCTCCAGGGAATTAATGGTTTGGAACAGCCTTCGTTAGACGGGGATTCAGCGGAGCAAAACGCATGCAGCCAGTCGCTATCACACTATTTTCGATGTAAGTCCAAATAATAAAATACATACGAATATTTATTCATTAAAAACAAAAGGTGTGCACCCTATATTTTTTGTTTACAGCTGACAGAACACAAAGAAGGATCACGTCTGCATTATGTACCCTGAATGACTACGGCGGAGACGATGAAATAGATGCTATTCTCCCGTTCTGTATGAACGTTTTTTCAAACACACCAAGAACCGAGGCTATAACCGACCGGGGAACCTCCACCCACTCGCTCCATATTCCAGACCCAAACAAGCAACGCACAACTCAGGCGCAAGGGCATTGCGCAGAACCACCCCAGCCCGAAAAGTGTTACTGGGCCAGAAACTTACTGCTCCAAGAAACGGCGCTACATGGACACGGTATGAAGCCATTATATATATATGTTATTAGTTATACATATTTTATTATTATTTATACATTTTTATGATTGAATATGTTAAAACAATGACAAATAATGGTTTTTCAGACTCCAACGAGACATGCCCGGCAGAATCTGGAATGCCTGGTGAAAAAAGTCTAGAGCCCACGGTATCCGCGATTCGTCAGAACAGCCCGCGTCAAAAAAGCCGAGGTAATTTAATTCTATATTGTTAATATGTAGTATTATACCTGAAATTTATTTGACATTTTTTCTAATATATTTTATGTTTAATAACTTATTTTGTATGTATATTATTCTTTCAGACTCCTCCCCGGCGTATAACGGCACAGAAGACCATACACAACGAGAACACACAGAGGATTTTTGACATACACAATAAAACACCAAAGCCGGATGATTTCATCATTTTAAATGACATTTCAGAGGTAGACAACTTGCTGTTATGTGAAGCGGCTAACCTTCTTGATTCATCCAATTCTTTTGTAGAAACACCCGAACCTGAAATACAACAAGCTAGGTTTCTCACTGCCTTGTCCAGGGCTCTAAAATAACGAAAGGTTTTGCTACACAACTAAATGGTGGCTTTACTCGAGCGGCTAAAACCTATATGTAACATGGCTCCTTCCCAGAATACCACAAGAACACACATCATTAATTACCCAAATGGATGAGCCGACAGACATAATTGAGACAGTTGAAACCCTGTTATCCCAGATTCCCGCCGAACTCCAAGCTTTAATTAAACAGATGAATGAGGCTGGGGTAACAGACATAATTACGATAGATGAAACCCTATTCCGGGACCACCGATAAAAACCTGTTATCCCAGATCCCTGACGCACTCATATCGTTGATTAACCAGATGAATGAGAGCAGAAGATCTTCTACACAGGAACCCCCACAGACCTCGCCATTAACTCCCATGTCCGAAGAGTCTGAAATGCAACAATGTTTTTGAGGAATTGGAAAATTGTCTAATAAATCAAGAGGGAGATGTTCTCGATAGAAGTGTCCGGGTTGTGTACCGAAATAAATTCAGCCATACAGAGATTCAACAGTTTTTCAATTTCACATGGCTGAATCAGAATCTTGACTATGCGTTTTATGTGATGATATTCGATACTCTGAACGAACTGTTCGACAGGGCAAGAGATTATGGCAAACCTCGTGATGTCTTACAGTTGGAAATTTGTGGAGATAGCATGCAAAACACTTCTTATTTTACCCAATTGCGAAGCAGATCTTGAACAATTTATAGCCCTGCTAGAACAACTTTTTCAGTCAAATTTATCCGTCATAGCCGATACGACCCTCGAGCTTGTAGTGCAAATAATATGTCAACCCCTGGGTGGTGGGGGGCAGAGAAGGAAACTAGATAGCCTAATCAGAAATCATAAGCAATAAAAGGGCAAACCTCATAAACGTTCACAATCCTGGTAATAAGCTATGCTTTGCAATAGGCCTAGCACATTTACTCAAGCCTGGATGTACGGATCTAGCGGTGTTACAAAAGGCTAGAGAGCTCCAAATTGCCATTGGTCTATGTATACAGGTTGCGGTGGCATTCTCTGACATAGTAAAATTTGAAAACTTTCTGAACATCAAGATTGTGGGTTTGTACCACAGTAGAGCTAATGCAGCTCTCTTGAAATTCCAAAACAACCCCCAACCTCATCCTCAGATTCTGCACTCTTATGTGCAAAACGACCATTATTATGCTATTACTAACATCACAGCGTTTTTAGGCGCACCATATGTGTGTCCATCCTGTCATACCGGCTACACCCGAAAGGGGGGGGGGTACTCGTGGCATTATAACTGTTCAGTATGTCTGGATGAAAATTGTCCGATGCAGCCCTTAAACCTGACACCCTGTGCGGATTGTCACCGCACATGTCGTTCGGCCTACTGTTACGAAAAACACAACATTTAAACAAGGCTTGTAAATCTGTAAGCAGTTGTGACATTAACAAGAAATGTCCAAAATGCTAGTGCAATTACAACCTTAAAATAGACAGCCCTAAACCTCATGTGTGTGGAATCATTGCCCAATCTGTAAAGGGCCTTTGAAGAGCAGAGACGCTGAAGTGGTTCAAGAAGTGCCACACGAGTGTTATATTCAGCCCTTGGCTGAAGATGAACATTCAGAGAAATGTGTGTTCTATGATTTTGAGACTAATCAGCAATCAGGGGTTAATTGGCCTATTTTTGTATCTCCCATGACTTTCAAGGGTGATAAGTGGTCGGCAGAGGGACCCAATTGTGCACTGATCTTTCAAAAACACTTTAGAAAACCCCA
Source organism: Oncorhynchus mykiss (assembly GCF_013265735.2). Classification (NCBI taxonomy): domain Eukaryota; kingdom Metazoa; phylum Chordata; class Actinopteri; order Salmoniformes; family Salmonidae; genus Oncorhynchus; species Oncorhynchus mykiss. Next base: position 36,341,948 of record NC_048587.1, read on the forward strand.
GTACAGAAACTTCACGTTTATAGCGCACAATTCTAGAGCCTATGACTCCTACCTTCTTTTGAACCCCTTGATACAGCAAGGCGTTGCACCCAGTGTCATAGCTCAAGGTAGTAAAATCTTGTGTTTTGTAGACCCCGCCTTCAACCAGAGATACATTGACAGTTTAAGCTTCTTACCCATGAGATTGGCTCAAATGCCAGAGGAATTGGGTTGTGAGAAATCTGTGAAAGGCTGGTTTCCCCATTTCTTCATATCTGAGGAGAATCTACATTATATTGGATCTTATCCCAGCCCCGAAATGAACGGGTGTGATCAGATGTCTCCCAAAGAGCGAGAGAGATTCCTGACATGGTACGACACAGTATGTCACAGCATTTTTGATTTCCACAAAGAGATGGAGTCGTACTGTGACAACGTTGTAGTTATACTTCATGAAGGATGCCTCAGATTCAGAGAAGAGGTAATCAAAGGTGCAAGCATTGACCCCTGGAGTTGTACAATTATTGCATTGGCATGCATGAAAACCTATCATACACACTTTCTACCTTCAGCATCTATAGCTATCCCCTCGCCTGACAACTACCGCCGCCAATTCAAGTCATACTCTAGTTGGTCCATTCAATGGTTGAAGTACTTGGCCCAGGATAAAGACATTTTTATTCAACATGCTTTGAATAGGGGTGAGAAGGCGTTTGGGCCTTATCATGTAGATGGATACACACAGATTGATGGTGTTGAAACGGTTGTTTCTGCCACGGTTGTAAATCTTACTTTGTGCCCCAGGCCATGTGTGTCCTAACCCAAAATACTTTTGTGGAAATGTACCAAGAGTTTCAAGACAAATTGAAATCTTTACAGGGTACTTACCAGTTAAAAGTGAATGTGATGTAGGAGCATGAATGGATCGCATCCTGAAATTATTCACCGCGACTTTGACTTACCCCTTTGACTTAACCCAAAACTATTTCGGTCTGATCAAAGCAACTATCTACCATCATAGGGATTTGTTTATACCAGTGTTGCCTTATAAGGGACCTCACAGAAAACTTTTCTTTCCCCTTTGCGCACATGCAGTGAACAACAACCAGGAAAAGCCTTGTGATCACTCAGATCAAGAAAGAGCCAGAAATCAGACACTCAGACACTCTTTTTAAAGAGTACATCAAGACCTTCTTGAGATGCAAGCAAATGGCTTCAGGCTATCCTGCATCGGTCACAGATCAAGAGAGCAAAGACAGGTACATTCAAGACTATCACGACAGAGAAGGCATACTTCTTGACCCTGACAGAATAGAGGTCAACAAAACCAAAAGAAATGTGTCGAAATTGTACTTAAACTCTCTGTGGGGGAAGCTTTCGCAGAGTTGCAATATGCTAACAACGTCGATCATTAAAGACCCAGAAGAATTTTTGGAATTCGTTTTTTCGGACCAATACGATATTTCACATTTTTCATTCTTGAGTTAAGACATTGCCCTGGTGCAATGGAGACGTAACAAGAAGAAGGTTCTACCCCTGGGTAATGTAAATGCGTTTCTTGCAGCATTTACCACGGCCTATGGCCGACTTGAACTGTACGCCCTCATGGAGCAGCTTCTGAGGCGGGTTCTTTACCACGACACAGACTCTGTGGTCTATGTAAGCAAACAGGGTGATTGGAACCCCCCACTTAGCAACTATCTGGGTGGTTTAACAAGTGAACTCGAAGATGGTGACCATATCACTGAATGATCCTCCTGTGGTCCCAAAAGCTATGCTTTTAGGACTAATGACAATCACGTGGTGTTGAAAGCCAAAAATTGTTAGGGATAAAAGGGCTTCCATCTAAGGAATGCCCCACTTACTAAAAGATTCAGGGTAGTCTATGACAAGAGACTGCTTTTGCCTGACAGGACCACATTGCCCTTTAGCTACTGATTTATGCTACAAGCCCCAGTGTGTCATTAAAGCTTAAGATACAGTGCCTTGTGAAAGTATTCGGCCCCCTTGAACTTTGCGACCCTTTGCCACATTTCAGGCTTCAAACATAAAGATATAAAACTGTATTTTTTTGTGAAGAATCAACAAATCCGGCTTTAAACTTCTTCACAACAGTATCTCGGACCTGCCTGGTGTGTTCCTTGTTCTTCATGATGCTCTCTGCGCTTTTAACGGACCTCTGAGACTATCACAGTGCAGGTGCATTTATACGGAGACTTGATTACACACAGGTGGATTGTATTTATCATCATTAGTCATTTAGGTCAACATTGGATCATTCAGAGATCCTCACTGAACTTCTGGAGTGAGTTTGCTGCACTGAAAGTAAAGGGGCTGAATAATTTTGCACGCCCAATTTTTCAGTTTTTGATTTGTTAAAAAATAAAAATATTCAATAAATGTCGTTCCACTTCATGATTGTGTCCCACTTGTTGTTGATTCTTCACAAAAAATACAGTTTTATATCTTTATGTTTGAAGCCTGAAATGTGTCAAAAGGTCGCAAAGTTCAAGGGGGCCGAATACTTTCGCAAGGCACTGTATAATGGCTGCTGTAGAATGTTTTGACCCCCGGTTGCAACTACCATTTTCTGCCTTAATCGCAGGCCCATCCAATAGTCTGAACATGTGTTAAAAAGCCTGACAATATTGTGTGGTGTTATTCGTGTTATCAACCTGTGTAAGAAATAAACGTTTTTGAAGGAATAACTTCTCCCTCATCATAAAAACAATCTGCTGGTTTTGGACGATATGCTTTCTGCAGGTAGCGAACATCCTGAAATTGCACAAGCTTTTTTTTTTTTGCATGAGCGCCATTTTCTTATTTAATCGTGGATTTAAAAGCAAATACTCCAGAACACCTGAGGCGCCGAACCGGCCTGTTCCCATGGGAGTGGCCGGCTGTGTACATTCCTAAAAAGTAACCGCTATGTCTCTGCGTTTAAAAAGAAACATGTCCCTCTTGAGAAGCCTAGTTGGGGCTACAGCTAAAGAACGGAAGGCCATCTTGGGTCACTGTTCTTCAGATCTCATATTATCCCTATGTGAGATTGCTTGGAATCTTCTCAAAGGACGCATTCCACTCACCCTGACCCAATTTTAAAAATTAAAGAGACAAAAGACTGCAATCAAACTCTTTGCCAATAAACGGGCCAGTCTTCAAAGAAAAGACTGCATAAAACAGTCTGGGGGTTTTCTTCTGCCTTTGCTAACTATAGCTGTGCCCTTCATCACCAGCCTTATTTCTGCCAGACATGGGGGTTGAACACAGAGTGTGATGGCCAATAAAATGTACTTGGTGTCTCAACAAGAGTTGGATAGACTTAAAAAAACAAATGCAGGGTCCTGAAAATATCAGACAAACAGCAGAAAATGATTTGGATATGGCCATGAAGGACATTTTGAACCGAAAAGGATTGAACCCCTATGATAAGGTCCAAAAATACATAAACCTCTTGCAAAGGTATTTGGCAATGGTAAAACAAGGTGAGAGAGAGACCAACCATTTAACGCTGTTGGTACTCAACTATAAGCTGAGCTGGTACTCTGGTACTCAAGCTGGTACTCAACTATAAGCTTCGTCAACAGATTCAAGCTTTAAAACAAAAACCTTCAACGAGATACAGCACCCCTAAAGATGTCCCAACAACTCCTCCCCCCTATGAAAGGGATGATGATAACTCATTAACCCCCCTAAACGTCTCCGGACCTTTTCCTAATCCCGATCTCTCAGGGTGGTTAGACTTTTGAATGACTATGATTAAATTCAATACATTTTACTTGAAAAATTCAGCAATTTAACATTTGTGGCATTCTTGAAACATTTGACGTGAGCATACGCCTTGATTACACGGTCTTAAAGTACACATATTGGAACACTTTTGATATTTTCTAACAAAACAAGCTACAACGTTATCAAAATCTTCTTAAATCATCAATCGAAACTCCCGGGCTCTTTGGCATAGGTAGAATACACAGTGTTGACCACATGTAGTGGAAAGGTTATCTTGCACTTGTTTGATGCTGTAGTATTTCTTTGATCTGTTTTTGGTCAAAAATTCTTTACTAGAATTTGAAATGAAGAACCGGAGGCTTTATGGGCAGTCCTTTTATTGTTTAACCAGTCTTTTGGGTATCACGGCGTGGTTAACGCAGCCACGTACTTAGTTTTCTTCGGGGGCTGACCCTTCTGAGGATGATCCTTCTTTGGGTTCCTTTGAATCATAATCCTCAGGATTCGTATATATTATGCACTTCCTTAGCTGAACAATGGTCTGCCGCTGTTGGAGCTGTACAAAAAGAGCGTCCAACAACTCTAACATTTTCAATTCCATTAGATCCCACCTTTTAAAAAGAATAAGCATGCACAACCTAAAATCCCCATCACAAATGTTTTGGTTGCGGGTTTCCTCGTTGCTGATATAGAACTCCACGCATCCACATGGAAGTCCATTCTTTATTTGTATTTTCACCCTGTGAAATACTCTTCCTGAGGAGTCAGGTACCTTCCCAACGGGTCTCGTAGCCCGTGAACACGCTATATCCCTTTGTGATAACTCTCAGTTCAGGACACACAACCTTGCGAAAAACCGGCCAGTCTTCAAGCCCGTAGTCCACTAAGTCCTAAAGTCTGGTCTGTATATTATTCTCCTTCGGCTACTGTATAGAGTTTCAAACTGATACCCCCATTGCTGTCCATTAGACATCATCACTTGATCTATCAGCGCAGTTGCGGGCGGTATCTGGGTTCTATACACACTTAGAAACCGCTTTGTTGGCACATCGTATATTGTTGCTTTATACTTGGCCCTTTCTCTATGTTTCAGCCGCGGTCCTGCTTCCGTTGTTACAGTCATCACTGCTTTGCCACTCATCACAAAATCCATGTTTATTTTTTAAATCTTGTATAGTGTTCTGGGGCTGCATGTGTTGTTCTGGGTCTTATTTATAATGCATCTGCCGCCAACACAATCCCCCCCGGACATTCCTGCTTCATAGACAACAACCCTATGGGCAATAACATGTGGTTGTGGGTGTGGGTGTGTGTGTGGGGCCATCCTCTTTAAAATGTTCAAACATACCCCCCCCCCCCCCAGTTCAACCACATCAATCATCATGACAACTTCAAAGGAATAGATGCAATATAGACATAAATTAACACACACTCTAACACCTGACAACAGGAACAGGATGCACTTATATGGGCATAACCACGTGACACCTTCCCGCCAGGATGTCCTGACCGGATGTCCATATTTGGACATGTACGCGTCATCCGGACATAGGGTCATACATCAGACGTTTGACGTGCGCCGCCTACTTTATTCTCTCTCATAGTCATTCCCAAATGAGCCAGCTGGGAGATGTCTTGATTAACTGCTGCTGTTTCCGTTTGTTGAGGTAGTATTCTGTAACGTAGACGCAGGGAGCCAGAAAGCAGGTGCAGTTAGTGAGTTTAATAACAACGAACATGGAACGATTCAAAACAAGAGAAGCGTCTGACATGGAAACAGAAACAATACTACTTGCTGACTGATAACAAAATATTGGTAAACAAAAGGAGTACTGAAGTCCAGGTGTGACTGATGATGAGACCCAGGTGTGCGTAATGATGGTTGCCAGGTGTGTGTAAAGATGGGTTGCCAGGACCAGTGGTTAGTAGACCGGTGACGTCGAGCACCGGAGTGGGAGTGGACATGACACCACACCTGTCAGGTGGATTTATTATCTTGGCATAGGTGAAATGGTCGCTGTCAGGGATGTACAGTAAACAAATATGTGCACAACATTAATCACAAATGTGCTTTTTGTGCATATGGAACATTTCTGCAATCTTTTATTTCAACTCATGAAACATGGGACCAACACTTTACATGTTGCGTTTATATTTGTGTTTAGTATATATTTGTTTTTTCTCTTTTTTAAATATGCACTTTTTGAAAGTGTATCTTTGTCTGTTTCCCTCTGCCTCTTTGTGTGTATAATTAGAGGCGTTTTCGCACTTATATGAACAAAGAATGGGAGAAATGATAGGAGAGAGGGAGATGAGAGAAATAAACATGCTTAATTAGAAGTCTATTGTTGGGGTAGGGTGTGGCTACGCACACATACACATACAGACACAGACATCACACTGTCTGTCTGTGCACAGATACAAATAGGTCACATGTAAATGAGTCTCGCCAGATGAGAGAGAGATTTGAGTAAAACCAGTCCTAGTGTCAGTAACAGTGGCGGCCCGTACATTAGGGCGATAGGGGCAGCATTTATAAAAATATATATATACACTACCGTTCAAAAGTTGGGGTCACTTAGAAATGTCCTTGTTTTCCATCAAATGAGTTGCAACGTGAATAGGAAATATGGTCAAGACATTGACAAGGTTATAAAGAGTGATTTTTGATTTAAATAATAATTGTGTCCTTCAAACTTTGCTTTCGTCCAAGAATCCTCCATTTGCTGCAATTACAGCCTTGCAGACCTTTGGCATTCTAGTTGTCAATTTGTTGAGGTATTTGTTGAGGTAATCTGAAGATGCTTCCTGAAGCATAATTGACTTCTGTACACCTATGTAGATATTCCATTCAAAATCTGCCGTTTCCAGCTACAATAGTCATTTACAACATTAACAATGTCTACACTGTATTTCTGATCAATTTGATGTTATTTTAATGGACAAAATATTTGCTTTTCTTTCAAAAAACAAGGACATTTCTAAGTGACCCCAAACTTTTGAACGGTAGTGTATATATTATATAATTCAAGGATTATGTTGTAAATGTCCATAAATGTGTGGTAGATGTATAAATGTTACTGTTTCAAAAATATATTGTAAAAAAATAAATAAAAAAAAGCTGTTACAAGCTTGACTCTGCCAGCATTAGAAGCTCCATGGGGGCATAGGCCGTGAGAATTGTTTTTCCAGCTATTTGCCGTGAGGGCGAACTGCACCAATGAAATCACTACATTTTTACAGCATAAAGTTAATGGACCGTCATGGGCTGCTCAAATGTCCGTCCATACAGTCAGAACTTTTGGGTTTGTTCTAGTCTCCCTTCCAAGGACTACTTCCGAATGTGAGACTAGAGCTGCTCTATCAGGTACAGATTACGCAAAAGCAAAAAGCAAATGGCAATTAACTTGTAAATGAATAATCATAACAGTCATGGGAGCCTGGGACCTGATAAACCGGACATCCACACCCAACGAGTGTCGAAGGACAGATGAATACACTAGGTAGAACCTTTTCATCGTGGATCTGGTAGGACAAAAAAGCTCTGGCTGGCCAATTTTATTGTTTCCCCATGGTGTTCATCATGTTCTACTGTAGCTGACACGGCGACAAGTTGTGTGGACTAAAACAGCTTAAAACCAGGTGTATCACAAAGCATGATCAAATTAATTAATTAACCAGCTACAAAAAAATCTGAAATATTGAGAAATAGTTTGTTCAATTTTGGGGTACAATTACCAGTTATATACTTTTGATAAGCACCTATCTAGCTATAGCTAGCTGGTAGCTTGCTAGCTAGTTACCTCCCATGGTAATTTTAAGTATATCTCAACTATATAATATCTGACTAATTTGGAAACATTAAGTTATTTCAGAATGAAAGTTAACTGGTTAGCGTATCCTGCTTTGTGACATTATCCCGAGTTAGATAATGTGTTTTCACTTATTGCGTCTGCATGCTTGTTGAGTTCTCCCTGGTGCACTTGTTTGTTCATGAGCTGGCCGCTCGTTTTAAATAGTAAAATCTAATCCAGGGATGGGTAACTTTGACGGGGTTGGAGGCCACAAAAAATCTGAACTCATGAGGGGCTGCAGTAGTTCACGGGTCTGCGTACCCACATCCAACCCATTTTCCCACAATAAAGTAGCTATCAGCAAAGTCAGAGCTAGTAAGGGGGGGGGGGGGGGTCAAATACGAGTGTCAGTTCACGAAAGGCATAGTTATTATTTTTACCCAGGCGTGCATTCAGAGCCGGCCCTAACCTCTTGGGGGCCCTAAGTGAAACTTTGTTGCAAAACAGAATGTGCAGCAGTGGCCATTACATTTGTTATATGAACAACATGTGTAGTTTGAAAACTTGGCATCATATTTCTGTCATGCTGCTTTGTTGACAACTCCAACCCCCCCGCGCCTCGAGCATTCAGCCATTCAGTGGCCAACACGGATCAGTCAATAGATTCTTTCATGGATGACAATAATGAGCTGTCAGTTGTTCAGATGTCAAACAAATTACACATAAACACATGTACACACACTCACACACATACATACATTCTGTACATACACACACACACACACACACACACGCACACACACACACACACACACACACACACACCTCATTGTCACAAACTTTTCCTAACAAGACTTCAATCCCAAATGAACCACAACACTGAGTGACAGGTTTCCATTCTCTTGTTTATTTTTGTGTTCCGCTCCTCTCCAAAGTACAATCTGTGTGTGTGTGTGTGTGTGTGTGTGTGTGTGTGTGTGTGTGTGTGTGTGTGTGTGTGTGTGTGTGTGCGTGTGTGATTTATAAGGTTAAAATCAAGATCCTCTATCATATCATAGTTATTACAATCGATGTTACAATAGTTGCAACAATTGCAAATAAATTAATCACAAATAGATAAACAACCCCAAATAAACAAATTCACAGTTCCTTTCTTCCGCTCTCAACTATTTGTTATAAAATGTCACGTATCATTGACGTATCAAAAGAGAGGGAAGCTAAGAGACAGGAGAAACCCCTGAAGAGGGGGCACCTTTAGAGGAGAGGTAGCAGCTTTGACAACAGCTGATAATCAGATATGGGGCTATGCTAACAAAATTAACCAATAACGCAAAACAACGCAATTGCGGATTATGCATTCTCAGCATGCTTAAATAGAACGTTTTATAATGTGTGAATTTTCCAAAATGTTGTATGGTGTAAATGCCAGGATGTTATAGTAATTTCAGGTCATCTAGTAGAATTCAATGCACACTTTTCAACAATGTGTTTGAAGAGTTGGGTTGCGAGTGATATAGTTGGCCTTAGTTCTCTTCAAATAGCCAAACAACCAAACTAGCCTACTTAAAAAACCCTAAAGTCAACCCTGCTGAAATCTAATTGGAATAATAAACAAATCCCCATAAAACTCAGTCAGTTTAGGCTAGAAGATATAAGGTTATTTTGCATTGGATGCATGTCAATCCACGGCATCTGCCTATGTTGCACTTCTGCATCTGTAGTGAAAGGTGACCGAGCTAAAGCAGTGTTTGTCAGACCATGAGACATCCCAAAAATCGGTCTCCTAACAAAATTGTCTATAGTGTCCGAAAGGTTTGGCCTACAAAACCTCTATTGAAAGATTTGACTATGTACAGACTCAGTGAGCATAGCCTTGCTATTGAGAAAGGCAGACCTGGTTCTCAAGAGAAGACAGGCTATGTGCACACTGCCCACAAAATGAGGTGGAAACTGAGCTGCACTTCCTAACCTCCTGTCCAACGTATGACCATATTAGAGATACATATTTCCCTCAGATTACACAGATCCACAAAGAATTCGAAAACAAATCAAATTTTGATAAACTCCATATCTAGTGGGTGAAGTTCCACAGTGTGCCATCACAGCAGCAAGATTTGTGACCTGTTGCCACAAGAAAAGGGCAACCAGTGAAGAACAAACACCATTGTAAATACAACCCATATTTATGCTTATTTATTTTCCCTTATGTACTTTAACTATTTGTACATTGTTACAACACTGTATATATATATATAATATAACATTTGTAATGTCTTTATTGTTTTGAAACTTCTGTATGTGTAATGTTTACTGTTAATTTTTATTGTTTATTTCACTTTTGTATAATATCTACCTCACTTGCTTTGGCAATGTTAACACATGTTTCCCATGCCAATAAAGCCCCTTGAATTGAATTGATAGAGGGAGGATGAGAGAGAAAGGGACAGAGAGATAGAGGGATGATGAGAGAGAAGGGGACAGAGATAGAGGGAGGATGACAGAGAAGGGGACAGAGATAGAGGGAGATTAAGAGAGAAGGGGACAGAGAGATAGAGGGATGAGAGAGAGAAGGGGACAGAGATAGAGGGATGAGAGAGAGAAGGGGACAGAGATATAGAGGTATGAGAGAGATAAGGGGACAGAGATAGAGGGATGAGAGAGAGAAGGGGACTGAGATAGAGGGAGGTTGATATCTGGTTCATTGAGGGGTTAACTCTAACACGATCGCAGCAGGAGACGACACAGGGGAAGATGAGAATAGGAATGAAGGGATGGTGAGGGGGGTGTGTGTGTGTGAGGAGATGGACTGAGATAACACATTTCACCTCCTTAAAAGTAGTGAGAGAACCATTGAGAGAACCATTTTCAACTTGTAGACAAAAGATATGAAGATTAAAAAAACAGAGGAACAGTGACAGAGATTGAGAGGGTGCCCATTTACCCACTAGATGTGTCCTTGGTTGTTTGGCAACAAAACCGGAGAGTGCAATGAGGAACTATGAGGAAAAACAGATGGGTTTGACTTAGATTGATGACAACATAAAAACGATATTTTGTCCCCAATGTTTATTGAAAACATAAATACATTTGCATAATGAGCAATTGTTATCTCTCAAATACATCGTTACAGTTGGTTAGCTAGCTAGCGAATTGTTGCCATATTAGCATTTACCTGAAATCAGTCAAAACACCTCAAGACAAGGGCCTCCCGAGTGGCACAGCGGTCTAAGGCACTGCATCGCAGTGTTGCGGCGTCATTACAGCCTGGGGTTAGATCCCAGGTGCTGTCACAACAGGCCTTGAACAGGAGTCCCATAGGGCGGTGCACAATTGGCCCAACGTCGTCCGGGATAGGGGAAGGTTTGGCTGGTTATGACAGCATCTGGGATTGAACCCCAGGCTGTAGTGATGCAGTGCATTAGACCACTCGGGAGGCCCTTGTCTTGAGGTGTTTTAGACTGATTTCAGGTCACTTGGCTGATGGCGCTCTAGCGACTACTTATGGCGACCCGGCCACCTGCAGGCTGACTTTGTTCATCAGTTGAACGGTGTTACCTCCGACACATTGGTGCAGCTGGCTTCCAGATTAAGCGAGCAGGTTTTAAGAAGTGAGGTTTGATGTTTCAGAAGGACGTATAACTCGACCTTCGCCTCTCTCGAGCCCGTTTGGGAGTTGCAGCGATGAGATCGCAAAAATCACGAAGTTGGGGAGAAAAAAGGGGTTAAAATTACAACAACAACAACTAAAAATATATAAACAAGACATGGTATCAAGAACAAGATGAAACTAGTTGAAACGAGTCACGATTCTCCACGTGGCAGTTTCTTGTCATTGTCACAATAACTCACTGACTTCTGCCCCATTGAAGCATGCAAATTGGTTTCTTGACATTGCTAGCTAACCCTTCCACAGAGAGGAAACAGACAAAGACAGAAAAAGAAAATGCAAAAATAAGAGAGAAAGGAGAGAGAGAAAAGAGCCCTGGAAGGTAGAGGTGTTCCAAACTCTCAGATCCTTTATGTGACGTTAACACACACTGACACAGCGCCAGACACATGCACCCACACAGACATACAAACACACACACAACACCAAAGACATATTTCTATCACTGCACTCAATTTGACACATGCGCGAAAGAGAAGGAGTGTTGTGAAAAGAAAGAGTGAGGGAGAAATAGAGAAAGGGAGAGAAAAAGAGAAAGAAGAGTGAGAGAGAGAGGGAGGAGGAAAACTGTGCCAACAGATCCTCATCATCCCTCTCCTCCACTCCATTCCCCTCTTCTCTCCTCTCCATAAGACAGTTCAGCAGAGGTGGACAGGAATACATTCTATACTTTTCTTAATATGTTCTTTCCCTCGTTTCCTCTCTCTCTCTCTCTCTCTCTCTCTCTCTCTCTCTCTCTCTCTCTCTCTCTCTCTCTCTCTCTCTCTCTCTCTCTCTCTCTCTCTCTCTCTCTCTCTCTCTCTCTCTCTCTCTCTCTCTCTCTCTCTTTCTCCTCCCGTCGATCCCTCACACTTCCCTCACACTACAGTAAATACTACAGTATAATACAGTAATATCTGCAAAAACACTATAGTAAATACTACAGTATACTACAGTCAACAAAAACACTACCGTTTTTTAACTATAGTGATACGACATTATTTATACTAAAGTAAACTAAAGTATTTTCTTATGTGGGACCCCACATATCCAGAGGTGAACAGCATAACTGCTATACTTTGTATGACGTTTTTTCTCTCTTACTTCTCCTCCCTCCTTCTTCCTCCCCCTCTCTCTCCCCTCGCTCTCCTCCCCTCCATTCCTCTCTCCTCTCCTCCCTTCAGGGCAGTGCAGAGACAGAGGTGGACAGGAATAAGTGCTGTACGTTGTGTAATATGTTCTTCACGTCGGCCATCGTGGCCCAGTCTCACTACCAGGGAAAGACACATGCTAAGAGAGTACGACTGGTACTGGGAGAAACACCCAGCATACCTACTGCTACCAACAGCCCTACCACCACAGGTAACACAGATACACATATACGTTTGCACACTCACTCACACATGCGTGCACCCCACACCACCCCCCTCCCCCCAAACGCACACACGCATACAGACTGATTGAACTGTTTATCTGTTTACATACAGTATATGTGTGGATTTATCTTTTAGTGACCTCCTCCCTGTAACACACACATTCACCCAGTTTATTTTTCATTTGTGGTAAAACAACAACTCTCATATATCACTCAACAAAGTGTGGGCGTGTGTGTGTGTGTGTGTGTGTGTGTGTGTGTGTGTGGGTGTGGGTGTGGGTGTGTGTGTGCATACGTGTTTGTGTGTGTTTGTGTGTCCATTTGTATGCGTACAAAACACAATCCATTCCATTTAACACACATCAGACCAAGGTCATAACCGACACAGCCAACAGATTTAATGGAACTGACCCATTTGTCTACCTATGTGCCAGAACAACAGAGTGCCTTAGGGTACAATGTGCTATTGTACACTGTTCTTTGGATACTTCAGGTTTGTCCTTGCCATTCACATATGCCTGCAAGTGTTTACGGTTAAGTTTAGACATTAATTCAGAATTTTTAAGGTTAGTTAAGGTTAGGGTTTACGTTTTAGAGACTTAAAACGAAAATATAAAAAATGACTTTCTATCGCTGGATTCCAAACATGCAACCTCTGGAATCAGAGGCAGATGCTTACGCCCATCCACCATCCTCATGCACAATGCCCTAATAAAACCAAAACCTACATGAAGGTAGCAGTGCTCCTGGTTGCCCCTAGTGGCCGGTTTCCACATCATCTCCCAACGTTCTCAGATGTACGTTGAATACTGACTTGCCTGGCCATACAGTGTATCAGCTAAATAGTGTGTGTGTGTGTGATGACGATAGCATGGCACACAGTGTATCAGCTAAATAGTGTGTGTGTGTGTGGTGACGATAGCATGACATACAGTGTATCAGCTAAATATTGTGTGTGTTTGTGGTGACGATAGCATGACATACAGTGTATCAGCTAAATATTGTGTGTGTGTGTGATGACGATAGCATGACATACAGTGTATTGGCTGAGGAAAGCTTTAATCCGTAATACCATGGGGAAACAGCCATGTCCAATCTCAGTACCCAATAGCTTGGGCAGCATTTCAGCTACAACCTATCTCTCTCCTTCACCTTCGCTCTCTTTCGCTCTCTCGCTCACTCGCTTTCTCGCTCTCTCTCGCCCATCAGACACTGTCGCGTCCTGACCTTAGTTCCGTTTTTATGTCTCTATTTTAGTTTGGTCAGGGCGTGAGTTGGGGTGGGCATTCTATGTGTTGTTCTATGTTTTTGTATTTCTGTGTTTGGCCTGGTATGGCCAAACACAGAAATACAAAAACATAGAACAACACATAGAATGCCCACCCCCAATCAGAGGCAACTGTTTATCATTGTCTCTGATTGAGAACCATACCACCTGTTTTGTGTTTCTGCACCTGACAGGACTGTTTCGTTTTCGTTCATTCTCTTTGTTATTTTGTTTTGTGTTCAGTTTAAATAAGAAATAACATGAACACTTACCACGCTGCGCTTTGGTCCACACCTTCTTCATACGACGACCGTTACAGACACTCAGTTCATTTGGCCTGTCCACAACCCCTATTGGAAACCAGCTCTCAATCCTGAACTGATCAATGTTTCTATTGGATTCCACTTGACTCCGAACACGCCAACATAATCCCTGTTAACCACCAAGATCATTACCAGCGTGTTACACACTCACTCACTCATTCACTCACTCACTCACACAGACATGAGAGAGAGAGAGAGAGATGGGGGGGGGGGGTAGGGGTAGGGAAAGAGCACACAGCCAAACCAGTGTCTAGGAAGTGGCATACATTTACAACAGAAAAAAATATATAGAAATGGAAGTGATCACTGCAGATAGTATTGGATTCAAATTAAAGTTTGGGTTAACTTTGAAATTACATTGTTCTAAATCAAGTCAAAGTTTATTGGTCGCGTTCACAGATTTGCAGGTGTTATAACAGGTGCAATGAAATGCTTACGTTTCTAGTAGTAGAATGTCTCGCGAATAAAATACAAATATACAAATAATCCAAAAATCTAATCAAGAAATCAAGAAATGACAGAGCAGGTCCAATTAACAAATCTACTTCTTGAATGTCAGTTCGATTAGCTCACACACACACACAACGTGTCAGTTTGTTGAAGGCACTTTCAGAGAAGTTGCCAAGGTTTTGTGACAGACAGACCTGGGAGGAAGGAAAGAATGAAAGAGAGAGAAGAAAAGTGGAGGAGGATGGAAGGATAGATCAGGAGAGATTAGAATCAAAAGTAACCTTCAGCACACACACATATCTCTCTCTCACACACACTCCTCTGTCTCACACACACACATCTCTCTCTCACACACACAGCTCTGTCTCACACACACACCTCTCTCTCTCACACACACAGCTCTGTCTCACACACACACACATCTCTCTCTCACACACACACAGCTCTGTCTCACACACACATATCTCTCACTCTCACACACACACCTCTGTCTCACACACACATATCTCTCACTCTCACACACACACCTCTGTCTCACACACATCTCTCTCTCACACACACAGCTCTGTCTCACACACACACCTCTCTCTCTCACACACACAGCTCTGTCTCACACACACACATATCTCTCTCTCACACACACATATCTCTCTCTCACACACACATCTCTCTCTCACACACACACAGCTCTGTCTCACACACACATATCTCTCACTCTCACACACACACCTCTGTCTCACACACACATATCTCTCACTCTCACACACACACCTCTGTCTCACACACATCTCTCTCTCACACACACAGCTCTGTCTCACACACACACCTCTCTCTCTCACACACACAGCTCTGTCTCACACACACACATATCTCTCTCTCACACACACATATCTCTCTCTCACACACACACAGCTCTGTCTCACACACACGTATCTCTCACTCTCACACACACACCTCTGTCTCACACACACATATCTCTCACTCTCACACACACACCTCTGTCTCACACACAGCTCTGTCTCACACACACACCTCTCTCTCTCACACACACAGCTCTGTCTCACACACACACATATCTCTCTCTCACACACACATATCTCTCTCACACACACATCTCTCTCTCACACACACACATATCTTTCACTCTCACACACACAGCTCTGTCTCACGCACACACATCTCTCTCACACACACACACAGCTCTGTCTCACACACATATCTCTCTCTCACACACACACAACTCTGTCTCACACACACATATCTCTCACTCTCACACACACAGCTCTGTCTCACACACACATATCTCTCACTCTCACACACACAGCTCCGTCTCACACACACACATTCTCTCACACACACACATCTCTCACACACACACACACACACACACACACACCTCTCTCACACATAACTCTCACACACATGCACGCACACACACACATACACACACACTCACACACACATCTCTGTTTACACACATACCTCTCTCTCACACACACACACACACACACACACACACACACACACATCTCTCTCTCTCTCACACACATATCTCTCTCTCACACACACACACATTTTTATTTCACCTTTATTTAACCAGGTAGGCTAGTTGAGAACAAGTTCTCATTTGCAACTGCGACCTGGCCAAGATAAAGCAAAGCAGTGTGTCACAGACAACAACACAGAGTTACACATGGAGTAAACAATAAACAAGCCAATATCACAATAAACAAGTCAATGACACAGTAGAAAAAAGAAAGGCTATATACAGCGTGTGCAAAAGTGTATAGTCTCTCGTCGGAAGGCATGGACCAAAACGCAGAGTGGTAAGTGTTCATGATACTTTATTACTCAAAAACACTCGAACCAAAATAATAAAGTGAAAAGGTGCTGACACTAAGCAGAAAATAACTACCCATAAAACACAGGTGGGAAAAAGGCTGCCTAAGTATGATTCCCAATCAGAGACAACGATAGACAGCTGCCTCTGATTGGGAAATACACTCGGCCAAAAACAAAGAAATAGAAACAAATTAAATAAATAAACTAGAATGCCCACCCTATTCACGTGACAGTACACCCCCCCCCCCCCCCCCCCCCAAAGGATCCCTCCGCTTTGGGGGCAGCCCTAGTGCATGGACCTTCACTGGAGGAACCGGGCCGCAGATCATCGAGTCTCCCGATTGGGGACCGTCGCTGGAGGCTCAGGACTGGGGACGGTCGCGGAGGCTCTGGATCGCGGATCAATGCTGGAGGCTTTGTGCCATGGATCATCACTGCAAGCTTCGTGCCATGGATCATCACTGCAGGCTTCGTGCCATGGATCATCACTGGAGGCTTCGTGCCATGGATCATCACTGGAGGCTTCGTGCCATGGATCATCACTGGAGGCTTCGTGCCATGGATCATCACTGGAGGCTTCGTGCCATGGATCATCACTGGAGGCTTCGTGCCATGGATCATCACTGGAGGCTTTGTGCCATGGATCATCACTGGAGGCTTCGTGCCATGGATCATCACTGGAGGCTTCGTGCCATGGATCATCACTGGAGGCTTTGTACATGGATCCGGAACAGGTCTCAAAGGACTGAGGAGACGTACTGGAAGCCTGCTACGTGGAGCTGCCACAACGCGTCCTGACTGGATACTCACTTTAGCTCGGTGAGTGTGGAGAGCTGGCACAGGACGCACTGGGCTATGACGGCGCACTGGAGGCATAATGTGTAGAGCCAGCGCAGGACACACTGGAATGTGGAGGTGCACCGGAGGTCTGGAGCGCAGAGCTGGCATAACTCGTCCTGGCTGGATACCCCCGTTAGCCCGGCAAGTGCGGGGGCTGGAACAGGCCGCACCAGGCTTTGCTGGCGAACCGGGGACACCGTGCGTAGAGCTGGCGCAGGATAACCTGGGCTGAAGAGATGCACCAGAGGCCAGGAACGCTGAGCCTGCACAATCCGTCCTGGCTGAATGCCCACTCTAGCACGGCCACTGCGGGGAGCTTGCACAGAGCGCACCGGGCTGTGGATGCGCACTGAAGGCATGGTGCACAGAACTGGATAACATGGTGCGCAGAACCGGTCACTTGCTCCCCACGGTAAGCACGAGGAGTTGGCTCAGGTCTGAACCCCGACTCTGCCACTCTTCCCGTGTGCCCCACCCCAAAAGAATTAGGAGGCTGCCTCTCATGCTTGCCTCATCCTGGTATCTCCGCCGTTCCTCCCTTGCTGTTTCCGCCTGTTTCCATGGCAGGGTCTTGTCCCCTGCCATAACCTCCTCCCAAGTCCATGAGGTCCTCCACTCACTCTTCTCCCGGGCCCAGGATCCCTGCTCCTCCTGGCCACACTGCTTGTTCCTTTGGTGGTGGGTAGTTCTGTAACGTCTCTCGTCGGAAGGCATGGACCAGAACGCAGCGTGGTAAGTGTTCATGATACTTTATTACTCAAAAACAATCTAACCAAAATAACAAAGTGAAAAAACGAAACAGTTGTGTCAGGTGCAGACACTAAACAGTAAAATAACTACCCACAAAACCCAGGTGGGAAAAAGGCTGCCTAAGTATGATTCCCAATCAGAGACAACGATAGACAGCTGCCTCTGATTGGGAAACACACTCGGCCAAAAACAAAGAAATAGAAAACATAGAAATAAAGAAACTAGAATGCCCACTCTAGTCACACCCTGGCCTAACCAAAATAGAGAATAAAAGCCTCTCTATGGCCAAGGTGTGACAAAACGGCATGAGGAGGTAGGCAATAAATAGGCCATAGGAGCGAATTATTACAATTTAGCAGATTAATATTGGAGTGATAAATGAGCAGATGATGATGTGCAAGTAGAGATACTGGTTTGCAAAAGAGCAGAAAAGTAAATAAAATAAAAACAGTATGGAGATGAGGTAGGTAGATTGGGTGGGCTATTTACAGATGGACTATGTACAGCCGTAGCGATCGGTTAGCTGCTCAGATAGTTGATGTTTACAGTTGGTGAGGGAAATAAAAGTCTCCAAATTCAGCGATTTTTGCAATTTGTTCCAGTCATAGGCAGCAGAAAACTGGAAAGAAAGGCGGCCAAATGATTGTTGGCTTTGGGGATGATCAGTGAGATATACCTCCTGGAACGTGTGCTACGGGTGGGTGTTGTTATCGTGACCAGTGAACTGAGATAAGGCAGAGCTCTCTCACATATCTCTCTCACACATACCTCTCTCACACACACATCTCTCTCTCTCACACACATATCTTTGTCTCACACACACATATCTCTCACACATACCTCTCTCACACACACACACACACACACATACATATCTTCTCTCTCACACACATATCTCTCTCTCTCACACACACACACATATCTCTCTCTCACACATACCTCTCTCACACACACACATCTCACTCACACACATATCGTTGTCTCTCACACACAATGTTTCTCTCTCCCACACATATCTTTGTCTCACACACACATATCTCTCACACATACCTCTCTCACACACACAAACACACACACACATATTCTCTCTCACACACATATCTTTGTCTCTCACACACAATGTTTCTCTCTCACACACATATCTTTGTCTCACACACACATATCTCTCACACATAACTCTCTCACACACACACACAAACACACACACATCTTCTCTCTCACACACACATATCTCTTTCTCTCACACACACACATATCTCTCTCTCACACATATCACTCTCTCACACACACATATCTCTCTCTCCCACACGCACATATCTCTCTCTCACACACCTCTCACACACATCTCTCTGTCATGCGCACACACACGTAAGCACGCACGCACTCTTTCACTCAGGGAGGAGAGCTTTTCCCTCAGTCCACTCAGACACACAGACAAGGTTAAAGCTGCAGTAAGATGTAATACTTTCCCTTCAAAATTCAACCTATTATGGATGAACGTCTATTTGCCGCAAAAATTCTGCGTGGTTACAGGGTTGATTCTGCGTGGTTACAGGGTTAATTCTGCGTGGTTACAGGGTTAATTGTGTGTGGTTACAGGGTTAATTCTGTGTGGTTACAGGGTCAATTGTGTGTGGTTACAGGGTTAATTCTGCATGGTTACAGGGTTAATTGTGTGTGGTTACAGGGTTAATTCTGTGTGGTTACAGGGTTAATTCTGTGTGGTTACAGGGTTAATTGTGTGTGGTTACAGGGTTAAATCTGCATGGTTACAGGGTTAATTGTGTGTGGTTACAGGGTTAATTGTGTGTGGTTACAGGGTTAATTCTGCATGGTTACAGGGTTAATTGTGTGTGGGTACAGGGTTAATTGTGTGTGGTTACAGGGTTAATTCTGCATGGTTACAGGGTTAATTGTGTGTGGTTACAGGGTTAATTCTGCGTGGTTACAGGGTTAATTGTGTGTGGTTACAGGGTTAATTGTGTGTGGTTACAGGGTTAATTGTGTGTGGTTACAGGGTTAATTCTGCGTGGTTACAGGGTTAATTGTGTGTGGTTACAGGGTTAATTCTGCGTGGTTACAGGGTTAATTCTGCGTGGTTACAGGGTTAATTGTGTGTGGTTACAGGGTTAATTGTGTGTGGTTACAGGGTTGATTCTGCGTGGTTACAGGGTTAATTCTGCATGGTTACAGGGTTAATTGTGTGTGGTTACAGGGTTAATTCTGTGTGGTTACAGGGTCAATTGTGTGTGGTTACAGGGTTAATTCTGCATGGTTACAGGGTTAATTGTGTGTGGTTACAGGGTTAATTCTGTGTGGTTACAGGGTTAATTCTGTGTGGTTACAGGGTTAATTGTGTGTGGTTACAGGGTTAATTCTGCATGGTTACAGGGTTAATTGTGTGTGGGTACAGGGTTAATTGTGTGTGGTTACAGGGTTCATTCTGCATGGTTACAGGGTTAATTGTGTGTGGTTACAGGGTTAATTCTGCATGGTTACAGGGTTAATTGTGTGTGGTTACAGGGTTAATTGTGTGTGGTTACAGGGTTAATTCTGCATGGTTACAGGGTTAATTGTGTGTGGGTACAGGGTTAATTGTGTGTGGTTACAGGGTTCATTCTGCATGGTTACAGGGTTAATTGTGTGTGGTTACAGGGTTAATTCTGCGTGGTTACAGGGTTAATTGTGTGTGGTTACAGGGTTAATTGTGTGTGGTTACAGGGTTAATTCTGCGTGGTTACAGGGTTAATTCTGCGTGGTTACAGGGTTAATTGTGTGTGGTTACAGGGTTAATTGTGTGTGGTTACAGGGTTAATTGTGTGTGGTTACAGGGTTAATTATGCATGGTTACAGGGTTAATTGTGTGTGGTTACAGGGTTAATTCTGCGTGGTTACAGGGTTAATTGTGTGTGGTTACAGGGTTAATTGTGTGTGGTTACAGGGTTAATTGTGTGTGGTTACAGGGTTAATTCTGCATGGTTACAGGGTTAATTGTGTGTGGGTACAGGGTTAATTGTGTGTGGTTACAGGGTTAATTCTGCATGGTTACAGGGTTAATTGTGTGTGGTTACAGGGTTAATTCTGCGTGGTTACAGGGTTAATTGTGTGTGGTTACAGGGTTAATTGTGTGTGGTTACAGGGTTAATTGTGTGTGGTTACAGGGTTAATTCTGCGTGGTTACAGGGTTAATTCTGCGTGGTTACAGGGTTAATTGTGTGTGGTTACAGGGTTAATTGTGTGTGGTTACAGGGTTAATTGTGTGTGGTTACAGGGTTAATTATGCATGGTTACAGGGTTAATTGTGTGTGGTTACATGGTTAATTCTGCGTGGTTACAGGGTTAATTGTGTGTGGTTACAGGGTTAATTGTGTGTGGTTACAGGGTTAATTGTGTGTGGTTACAGGGTTAATTGTGTGTGGTTACAGGGTTAATTCTGCATGGTTACAGGATTAATTGTGTGTGGGTACAGGGTTAATTGTGTGTGGTTACAGGGTTAATTCTGCATGGTTACAGGGTCAATTGTGTGTGGTTACAGGGTTAATTATGCGTGGTTACAGGGTTAATTGTGTGTGGTTACAGGGTTAATTGTGTGTGGTTACAGGGTTAATTGTGTGTGGTTACAGGGTTAATTCTGCGTGGTTACAGGGTTAATTCTGCGTGGTTACAGGGTTAATTGTGTGTGGTTACAGGGTTAATTGTGTGTGGTTACAGGGTTAATTGTGTATGGTTACAGGGTTAATTATGCATGGTTACAGGGTTAATTGTGTGTGGTTACAGGGTTAATTCTGCGTGGTTACAGGGTTAATTGTGTGTGGTTACAGGGTTAATTGTGTGTGGTTACAGGGTTAATTGTGTGTGGTTACAGGGTTAATTCTGCATGGTTACAGGGTTAATTGTGTGTGGTTACAGGGTTAATTGTGTGTGGTTACAGGGTTAATTCTGCATGGTTACAGGGTTAATTGTGTGTGGTTACAGGGTTAATTCTGTATGGTTACAGGGTTAATTGTGTGTGGTTACAGGGTTAATTGTGTGTGGTTACAGGGTTAATTGTGTGTGGTTACAGTGTTAATTGTGTGTGGTTACAGGGTTAATTGTGTGTGGTTACAGGGTTAATTCTGCATGGTTACAGGGTTAATTGTGTGTGGTTACAGGGTTAATTGTGTGTGGTTACAGGGTTAATTGTGTGTGGTTACAGGGTTAATTCTGCATGGTTACAGGGTTAATTGTGTGTGGTTACAGGGTTAATTGTGCGTGGTTACAGGGTTAATTGTGTGTGGTTACAGGGTTAATTGTGTGTGGGTACAGGGTTAATTGTGTGTGGGTACAGGGTTAATTGTGTGTGGTTACAGGGTTAATTGTGTGTGGTTACAGGGTTAATTCTGCATGGTTACAGGGTTAATTGTGTGTGGTTACAGGGTTAATTGTGTGTGGTTACAGGGTTAATTGTGTGTGGTTACAGGGTTAATTGTGTGTGGTTACAGGGTTAATTGTGTGTGGGTACAGGGTTAATTGTGTGTGGTTACAGGGTTAATTCTGCATGGTTACAGGGTTAATTGTGTGTGGTTACAGGGTTAATTGTGTGTGGTTACAGGGTTAATTGTGTGTGGTTACAGGGTTAATTGTGTGTGGGTACAGGGTTAATTGTGTGTGGTTACAGGGTTAATCCTGCATGGTTACAGGGTTAATTATGCGTGGTTACAGGGTTAATTGTGTGTGGTTACAGGGTTAATTGTGTGTGGTTACAGGGTTAATTGTGTGTGGTTACAGGGTTAATTGTGTGTGGTTACAGGGTTAATTCTGCATGGTTACAGGGTTAATTGTGTGTGTTTACAGGGTTAATTGTGTGTGGTTACAGGGTTAATTCTGCGTGGTTACAGGGTTAATTGTGTGTGGTTACAGGGTTAATTCTGCGTGGTTACAGGGTTAATTGTGTGTGGTTACAGGGTTAATTGTGTGTGGTTACAGGGTTAATTGTGTGTGGTTACAGGGTTAATTCTGCATGGTTACAGGGTTAATTGTGTGTGGGTACAGGGTTAATTGTGTGTGGTTACAGGGTTAATTATGCATGGTTACAGGGTTAATTGTGTGTGGTTACAGGGTTAATTCTGCGTGGTTACAGGGTTAATTGTGTGTGGTTACAGGGTTAATTGTGTGTGGTTACAGGGTTAATTGTGTGTGGTTACAGGGTTAATTCTGCGTGGTTACAGGGTTAATTCTGCGTGGTTACAGGGTTAATTGTGTGTGGTTACAGGGTTAATTGTGTGTGGTTACAGGGTTAATTGTGTGTGGTTACAGGGTTAATTATGCATGGTTACAGGGTTAATTGTGTGTGGTTACATGGTTAATTCTGCGTGGTTACAGGGTTAATTGTGTGTGGTTACAGGGTTAATTGTGTGTGGTTACAGGGTTAATTGTGTGTGGTTACAGGGTTAATTGTGTGTGGTTACAGGGTTAATTCTGCATGGTTACAGGATTAATTGTGTGTGGGTACAGGGTTAATTGTGTGTGGTTACAGGGTTAATTCTGCATGGTTACAGGGTTAATTGTGTGTGGTTACAGGGTTAATTATGCGTGGTTACAGGGTTAATTGTGTGTGGTTACAGGGTTAATTGTGTGTGGTTACAGGGTTAATTGTGTGTGGTTACATGGTTAATTCTGCGTGGTTACAGGGTTAATTCTGCGTGGTTACAGGGTTAATTGTGTGTGGTTACAGGGTTAATTGTGTGTGGTTACAGGGTTAATTGTGTGTGGTTACAGGGTTAATTGTGTGTGGTTACAGGGTTAATTCTGCATGGTTACAGGGTTAATTGTGTGTGGTTACAGGGTTAATTGTGTGTGGTTACAGGGTTAATTCTGCATGGTTACAGGGTTAATTGTGTGTGGTTACAGGGTTAATTCTGCATGGTTACAGGGTTAATTGTGTGTGGTTACAGGGTTAATTGTGTGTGGTTACAGGGTTAATTGTGTGTGGTTACAGGGTTAATTCTGCATGGTTACAGGGTTAATTGTGTGTGGTTACAGGGTTAATTGTGCGTGGTTACAGGGTTAATTGTGTGTGGTTACAGGGTTAATTGTGTGTGGGTACAGGGTTAATTGTGTGTGGGTACAGGGTTAATTGTGTGTGGTTACAGGGTTAATTGTGTGTGGTTACAGGGTTAATTCTGCATGGTTACAGGGTTAATTGTGTGTGGTTACAGGGTTAATTGTGTGTGGTTACAGGGTTAATTGTGTGTGGTTACAGGGTTAATTGTGTGTGGTTACAGGGTTAATTGTGTGTGGGTACAGGGTTAATTGTGTGTGGTTACAGGGTTAATTCTGCATAGTTACAGGGTTAATTGTGTGTGGTTACAGGGTTAATTGTGTGTGGTTACAGGGTTAATTGTGTGTGGTTACAGGGTTAATTGTGTGTGGGTACAGGGTTAATTGTGTGTGGGTACAGGGTTAATTGTGTGTGGTTACAGGGTTAATTCTGCATGGTTACAGGGTTAATTATGCGTGGTTACAGGGTTAATTGTGTGTGGTTACAGGGTTAATTGTGTGTGGTTACATGGTTAATTGTGTGTGGTTACAGGGTTAATTGTGTGTGGTTACAGGGTTAATTGTGTGTGGTTACAGGGTTAATTCTGCATGGTTACAGGGTTAATTGTGTGTGTTTACAGGGTTAATTGTGTGTGTTTACAGGGTTAATTCTGCGTGGTTACAGGGTTAATTGTGTGTGGTTACAGGGTTAATTGTGTGTGGTTAGAGGGTTAATTGTGTGTGGTTACCTGGTTAATTGTGTGTGGTTACAGGGTTAATTGTGTGTGGTTACAGGGTTAATTGTGTGTGGTTACAGGGTTAATTGTGTGTGGTTACAGGGTTAATTCTGCGTTGTTACAGGGTTAATTCTGCGTGGTTACAAGGTTAATTGTGTGTGGTTACACGGTTAATTGTGTGTGGTTACAGGGTTAATTGTGTGTGGTTACAGGGTTAATTATGCATGGTTACAGTGTTAATTGTGTGTGGTTACAGGGTTAATTCTGCGTGGTTACAGGGTTAATTGTGTGTGGTTACAGGGTTAATTGTGTGTGGTTACAGGGTTAATTGTGTGTGGTTACAGGGTTAATTGTGTGTGGTTACAGGGTTAGTTCTGCATGGTTACAGGGTTAATTGTGTGTGGTTACAGGGTTAATTGTGTGTGGTTAGAGGGTTAATTCTGCATGGTTACAGGGTTAATTGTGTGTGGTTACAGGGTTAATTGTGTGTGGTTACAGGGTTAATTGTGTGTGGTTACAGGGTTAATTGTGTGTGGTTACAGGGTTAATTGTGTGTGGTTACAGGGTTAATTCTGCATGGTTACAGGGTTAATTGTGTGTGGTTACAGGGTTAATTGTGTGTGGTTACAGGGTTAATTGTGTGTGGTTACAGGGTTAATTGTGTGTGGTTACAGGGTTAATTGTGTGTGGTTACAGGGTTAATTGTGTGTGGTTACAGGGTTAATTGTGTGTGGTTACAGGGTTAATTGTGTGTGGTTACAGGGTTAATTGTGTGTGGTTACAGGGTTAATTGTGTGTGGTTACAGGGTTAATTCTGCATGGTTACAGGGTTAATTGTGTGTGGTTACAGGGTTAATTGTGTGTGGTTACAGGGTTAATTCTGCATGGTTACAGGGTTAATTGTGTTTGGGTACATGGTTAATTGTGTGTGGTTACAGGGTTAATTCTGCATGGTTACAGGGTAAATTCTGCGTGGTTACAGGGTTAATTGTGTGTGGTTACAGGGTTAATTGTGTGTGGTTACAGGGTTAATTGTGTGTGGTTACAGGGTTAATTGTGTGTGGTTACAGGGTTAATTGTGTGTGGTTACAGGGTTAATTGTGTGTGGTTACAGGGTTAATTGTGTGTGGTTACAGGGTTAATTGTGTGTGGTTACAGGGTTAATTCTGCATGGTTACAGGGTTAATTGTGCGTGGTTACAGGGTTAATTGTGTGTGGTTACAGGGATAATTCTGTGTGGTTACAGGGTTAATTGTGTGTGGTTACAGGGTTAATTGTGTGTGGTTACAGGGTTAATTGTGTGTGGTTACAGGGTTTATTGTGTGTGTTTACAGGGTTAATTGTGTGTGGTTACAGGGTTAATTCTGCGTGGTTACAGGGTTAATTGTGTGTGGTTACAGGGTTAATTGTGTGTGGTTAGAGGGTTAATTGTGTGTGGTTACCTGGTTAATTGTGTGTGGTTACAGGGTTAATTGTGTGTGGTTACAGGGTTAATTGTGTGTGGTTACAGGGTTAATTGTGTGTGGTTACAGGGTTAATTCTACGTTGTTACAGGGTTAATTCTGCGTGGTTACAAGGTTAATTGTGTGTGGTTACACGGTTAATTGTGTGTGGTTACAGGGTTAATTGTGTGTGGTTACAGGGTTAATTATGCATGGTTACAGTGTTAATTGTGTGTGGTTACAGGGTTAATTCTGCGTGGTTACAGGGTTAATTGTGTGTGGTTACAGGGTTAATTGTGTGTGGTTACAGGGTTAATTGTGTGTGGTTACAGGGTTAATTGTGTGTGGTTACAGGGTTAGTTCTGCATGGTTACAGGGTTAATTGTGTGTGGTTACAGGGTTAATTGTGTGTGGTTAGAGGGTTAATTCTGCATGGTTACAGGGTTAATTGTGTGTGGTTACAGGGTTAATTGTGTGTGGTTACAGGGTTAATTGTGTGTGGTTACAGGGTTAATTGTGTGTGGTTACAGGGTTAATTGTGTGTGGTTACAGGGTTAATTCTGCATGGTTACAGGGTTAATTGTGTGTGGTTACAGGGTTAATTGTGTGTGGTTACAGGGTTAATTGTGTGTGGTTACAGGGTTAATTGTGTGTGGTTACAGGGTTAATTGTGTGTGGTTACAGGGTTAATTGTGTGTGGTTACAGGGTTAATTGTGTGTGGTTACAGGGTTAATTGTGTGTGGTTACAGGGTTAATTGTGTGTGGTTACAGGGTTAATTGTGTGTGGTTACAGGGTTAATTCTGCATGGTTACAGGGTTAATTGTGTGTGGTTACAGGGTTAATTGTGTGTGGTTACAGGGTTAATTCTGCATGGTTACAGGGTTAATTGTGTTTGGGTACATGGTTAATTGTGTGTGGTTACAGGGTTAATTCTGCATGGTTACA
Source organism: Oncorhynchus mykiss (assembly GCF_013265735.2). Classification (NCBI taxonomy): domain Eukaryota; kingdom Metazoa; phylum Chordata; class Actinopteri; order Salmoniformes; family Salmonidae; genus Oncorhynchus; species Oncorhynchus mykiss. The sequence goes on from NC_048587.1 coordinate 36,369,090, forward strand.
GGGTAAATTCTGCGTGGTTACAGGGTTAATTGTGTGTGGTTACAGGGTTAATTGTGTGTGGTTACAGGGTTAATTGTGTGTGGTTACAGGGTTAATTGTGTGTGGTTACAGGGTTAATTGTGTGTGGTTACAGGGTTAATTGTGTGTGGTTACAGGGTTAATTGTGTGTGGTTACAGGGTTAATTGTGTGTGGTTACAGGGTTAATTCTGCATGGTTACAGGGTTAATTGTGCGTGGTTACAGGGTTAATTGTGTGTGGTTACAGGGATAATTCTGTGTGGTTACAGGGTTAATTGTGTGTGGTTACAGGGTTAATTGTGTGTGGTTACAGGGTTAATTGTGTGTGGTTACAGGGTTTAATTGTGTGTGGTTACAGGGTTAATTGTGCGTGGTTACAGGGTTAATTGTGCGTGGTTACAGGGTTAATTCTGCATGGTTACAGGGTTAATTGTGTGTGGTTACAGGGTTAATTGTGTGTGGTTACAGGGTTAATTGTGTGTGGTTACAGGGTTAATTGTGTGTGGTTACAGGGTTAATTGTGCGTGGTTACAGGGTTAATTGTGTGTGGTTACAGGGTTAATTCTGTGTGGTTACAGGGTTAATTGTGTGTGGTTACAGGGTTAATTGTGTGTGGTTACAGGGTTAATTGTGTGTGGTTACAGGGTTAATTGTGTGTGGTTGCAGGGTTAAGTGTGTGTGGTTACAGGGTTAATTGTGTGTGGTTACAGGGTTAATTCTGCGTGGTTACAGGGTTAATTGTTTGTGGTTACAGGGTTAAGTGTGTGTGGTTACAGGGTTAATTGTGTGTGGTTACAGGGTTAATTGTGCGTGGTTACAGGGTTAATTGTGTGTGGTTACAGGGTTAATTCTGCATGGTTACAGGGTTAATTGTGTGTGGTTGCAGGGTTAATTGTGTGTGGTTACAGGTTTAATTGTGTGTGGTTACAGGTTTAAAACAGAAACATCTCAAAGGGTTACGTTTAGGTATTAATTCCGAGTGGTTGGGGCTATGACTGGGGAAGGTTCAAAACAGAAACATCTCAAAGGTTTACGTTTAGGTATTAATTCCGAGTGGTTGGGGCTATGACTGGGGAAGGTTCAAAACAAAAGTCAAGAGTTAAAATAATGCACTGTTTCCATCAACTATGATCAAGTATTCTTCCAGCTTGCTAGAGCATTGTGAACTATGCACACCGGTTCCAAGCATCACGAATGCTGGGCAAACATTTAAATGTTTTTGTGAGAGCCGAGGAAGGCATATATCAACGTTCTCAGGACCTTTCCAAATGTCCAAAATTGCTAGTGTTGTGACGTTGTATTAGTTAATGTGACGACTGTTGCTCATCGAATGATTAAACGTTTCTAATTGCGTGATTAACTGCATCAAGCAATTATTAACTCATTAACCTGGGGCACCATGGGAAAACCTCTGCTAGCTTTCCTACAGACAGGATAGTTTTGTTCAGGAGAGTAGCGTGTGTGTGGACCACCAGAATAGTGTCCTGGAGAGACTTTCCCACATGTTGCAACCTGAGGGCCTGTGCCTTCATCTGCTGCTGGATAAGTGGCATCTCTTCAGTAATCTCCCTAACATTCCTCTTGACTGTGGCTAGACTGACTGCGTTGACGGCAGTGGTACCTAGGGCAAATAGTGACCCTGCGGCTGCCCCTATCGATAGTAGCGCCCCGACGAGTCATTTCTCTCGCCTGGGCTCTGATAGTTCTGACTGGGTAACTGTGAACTTTTGGAGTTGGGTCAACATATGGGCAATGTCTAGCTGGGCGTGCTTAATTGCCTGGCTGGTCCAGTCAGCCCCGGCCCAACTCAGGTGGAATGTGTTGGCGGTACACATTCTCTGCATCTAGGCGGACATACACCCTCTGCGTGTGTACTCTGCAGTTAGCTATGAGGAGTCCAGGGTCTGCTGGGTTGGTTTTGACCAGGGCGCAGAGTGTCAGGATCAGCCAAAGGAACTCCATCCTACAGAAACGCATAATCAGAGATTGTTGGATTATTTAAGTTATTAGTTTTAGTAAACAAAAAATGTTTACTATATTTCTGGATTTCTTATTTTGATACAGTACAGCGCAAGACGATATCAATAGTGTCAACAGATGTATATCTGGTAGCTGGGAAGAGAATAAATGATGTTAGGTGCAACGTACTGATCTCCTGGAAGGGATCAGCTGAGGGTACTTAAGAATTCTTAGTACCTCTGACTTTGCTAGGTTTTTATCTATTCGGTGCTGGCTAGCACCCCTTCTATTCCCATGGGGGGAGTGTACAACTTGCTTTGGTTCCGGTGGACCCACTTTATAACGTTTTGGCGACCTTTGCTGATTCTGATCTGGTAAGCTACAGGTGATAGCTTCACCACAATCTCGTGTGGCCCCGTCCAGTGGGGCAGGAACTTTGTTGCAACGGCCGCGGGTTTGGTGTATATGTAGTACCACACCTTATCCCCGACCTCAAACACCTGGTGTGAGGCCTTATTGTCGTAATAGGTCTTGTCACCTTCTGCACTTCTTACCAACTGTCCTTGAGCATACGCAAAGGTAGTCTGGAGATGGTACCGCAGGTCGGTCACGTATTGATGAGCCGTGTAGGCGGTGGCTGCGGCGACATCTCCCGGTTGGTACAGGAGATGCAGCGGAAGCGTCATTTGCCGGCCCGTCATCATCTCGAAGGGTGTTTTTTCCTGTAGACCTGTTGCGTGTGGCTCTGATCGCCATCCGTACCAATGGGAGTTTGTGGTCCCAAACTTTGTGGTTGGCTGCCACATACTTCCTCAAGATTCTGACGATTGTTTGTTTGCTCCTTTCTACACTGCCCGAGCTCCTAGGGTGGTATGTGATGTGGAGTTTAGCTTTGACTCCCAGAAGCCTCCACAGTTCGGTCATTACAGCTGCCGAAAAGTGGGTTCCTCTGTCGCTGTCAATGGTTTCTCCTGGCAGGCCGAAAGGACTGAAAACATGGTTTAGCAAAAGAACGTCCGTGGTTTCCGCTGTGTCATTGGTCGCGGGCAGGCACTACACCCACTTTGTGAATGCGCAAGTCACTGTGAGGAGATACTTGTTGCTTCTGGCTGACCTGGAAACTGGGCCGACCCAGTCGATCTGGATCGAGCTCCAAGGGTAAGACACACCCTTGCGTTGTAGGGGTGCTCTGTGAAGTGGCTTGGAGGGTTGAAACTGGCAGCAAACTAGACACCCCCTCGCGTATTGTGCCACGTCTTGTTCCATGTGAGGCCAGTAGGCCACCTGTCGCAATATTTCACATGTAGCCTTGACCCCCCTATGGCCTCCACCTGGCTCGTCGTGGGCATGGGCTATCATTATCCCCCTCTGTGTTTTAGGAACCACCCACCTTCGAGCGGTGTCGGTTTCTGAAACATACACCAGTAGGTCATCTACAAGTGTGAGGTGCTGTTTAGTTGCGTACAGCGAACGCAAGTCGTGTGAACCTGCCAAAGCCAGTTCGGACACTGGGTGGTTGACAGGTTCTGACAGGAACGCCATCAAAGTGGCGAGGGACTCACCTTGGTGTTGCATTGCTACCAGGTCGCTATTTAGGAATCAATGCGTTAACAACACATTATGTTCGTGCGAAGACGTTTTCTGTGGTGCTACATGGCTATGCGTTACCGCAGACACCATAGCTTCCTCAGTGTTTTTTTTGTCTCGAGCATCAAACACCCAAGGGGTGCCGTGAATTGCACCGGATTTCGCCATGCTGTCGTCATGGTCGTTGCCAAGTTTGTCACAACCAGGTGATTTGGAGTGTCCTTTGACTTTCTTTCAATGCACCTGTATGTCGTGTTTGGTGATGAGGTCATCACAAACTAGGATGAGCTATTTGTTTTTCACCTCTTTACCACTTGACGTAGTCATGTGCTTTTGTTTCCAAAACGGCAAGTGGCATAAGAAGGTGAGTCTCGCGTAGTTTGAGTCGGTGCAGATCGCCAGGTCTGACAATTCATGTTTCACTGCCGTTTGCAGGGTTATCAGCAGTTCTGCAAACTAGTTGGTCTTGTTGCCAAGCTGAAATTGAAGTGGTTTGCACGGAATGTCGTTGGCACATACCAATCCCACCCCAGCTTGTAAGTTGTCTAGATGGCGGTAAGAACAGCCATCTTCAAATGCCATCGGCATTTCAAGACACACGTTCTCTTCGAAGTAGTGATGGTTCGAAGGCAATGGCGGAGCGATGTCACGCGGGGGTGGAGCGGAGTCGGTTTCATCGTCACCACAGCGTTGACACACGGTCAAAGCACTGCTTTTGCGTAGTTGATTACTACATCATGGCTCTGTAGCGTCATAAGCCAAGCCGCTACCCTGCTGTTGTGTACAGCACCCTCACGGATTAGTTGGCTTTTCAGAAAAGTCACAGGCTGGTGACATGTTTCTATGATCACCTTTTGTCTGCCAACATACTTGTGATTCTTCACCACCGGAGGTCACTGTTAACACAAGCTAAAATCGACCAGGTTCCAGTGAATGTAGGCTTTCACAATGCTGTAAAAATGTCTCCCTAAATACCCTTAAGCTGGTAAAACAGATTTAATGTATTAATCAATTTGAATGATTAGTCAACCCAGTATAGGCTACAGGGATTAGCTTTAATTAACCTGAAATAGTTGCTATCTCTAAGTTCATGTGGAACAGTTTAACCATGTCTCATTGATTAGAACACATTCGTTTGTGTTTTATTCCCATATTCAACCCCGAAAGGTAGTGTATAAATTGAATGTATGTATAAAATTGAAAGACAATATTATCCAATCAGTTGAGACTGGTTTCATATCCTACAGCGTAACCTGAATTGTTTCACAGAAAAATGGCTGGCAATTTGTCGCCAGAGGTTACTGATAGCGCAAGCTGAGATCTCACAGGATTCCCGCCTGGCGCGAGAATTCCCAATGAACAAAGGAGAAAACAAAAATGGCTGCTGCCCTTTGTTAGCTTAGCATCTGGCGCAATGCTTAGCTTTCCTTGCGCGGGGTTTCCAACTCGCTGCACAAGGGAAGTTCCCTCCAACAAGGGAACGGGTTTACTAGGTGACGTCTCACGTTCCACCCTTATACTCTTCACGTTACCTAACACGAGAGGTGGAGAGATAATGACTTCGCTTCGGTCAAACGAATATATCTACTCCAATTTCCGTAATGGCTGGCTCATATGTCCTCTGCTCTAGGAATTGCTTATGACCGAGTCAGGTCGCTCCTGAAAGCAATCAACAGAAATAACACTAAGTTGGGCCCAACTAGTATTATTCTCAGAATGCCTGCATCGGCTGGTACCTATGCCCTAGCTCGTAGCATTCAGTAGACCCCCCCCCCTACACACTGGCTTTCGTCAGAAATACCACAGTTGTGGTTCTCTCCAGACCAGTATCTGGGTGCAATTGAAAGTCACACACACAGACGCTTCTCTCCCGCACTAGTCCTGCCTATAGCTATTTATGGTATATACACTGCTCAAAGAAATAAAGGGAACACTAAAATAACACATGCTAGATTTGAATGAATGAAATATTCTTATTATATACTTTTTTCTTTACATAGTTGAATGTGCTGACAACAAAATCACACAAAAAATTATCAATGGAAATCAAATTTATCAACCCATGGAGGTCTGGATTTGGAGTCACACTCAAAATTAAAGTGGAAAACCACACTTCAAGCTGATCCAACTTTGATGTAATGTCCTTAAAGCAAGTCAAAATGAGGCTCAGTAGTGTGTGTGTGTGTGGCATCCCACGTGCCTGTATGACCTCCCTACAACGCCTGGGCATGCTCCTGATGAGGTGGCGGATGGTCTCCTGAGGGATCTCCTCCCAGACCTAGACTAAAGCATCCGCCAACTCCTGAACAGTCTGTGGTGCAACGTGGCGTTGGTGGATGGAGCGAGACATGATGTCCAAGATGTGCTCAATTGGATTCAGGTCTGGGGAATGGGCGGTCCATAGCATCAATGCCTTCCTCTTGCAGGAACTGCTGACACACTCCAGCCACATGAGGTCTAGCATTGTCTTGCATTAGGAGGAACCCAGGGCCAACCGCACCAGCATATGGTCTCACAAGGGGTCTGAGGATCTCATCTCAGTACCTAATGACAGTCAGGCTCCCTCTGGCGAGCACATGGGGGGCTGTGCGGCCCCCCAAAGAAATGCCACCCCACACCATGACTGACCCACCGCCAAACCGGTCATGCTGGAGGATGTTGCAGGCAGCAGAACGTTCTCCATGGCGTCTCCAGACTCTGTCACGTCTGTCACATGTGCTCAGTGTGAACCTGCTTTCATCTGTGAAGAGCACAGGGCGCCAGTGGCGAATTTGCCAATCTTGGTGTTCTCTGGCAAATGCCAAACGTCCTGCACGTTGTTGGGCTGTAGTAAGCACAACCCCCACCTGTGGACGTCGGGCCCTCATACCACCCTCATGGAGTCTGTTTCTGACCGTTTGAGCAGACACATGCACATTTGTGGCCTGCTGGAGGTCATTTTGCAGGGCTCTGGCAGTGCTCCTCCTGCTCCTCCTTGCACAAAGGCGGAGGTAGCTGTCCTGCTGCTGGGTTGTTGCCCTCCTACGGCCTCCTCCACGTCTCCTGATGTACTGGCCTGTCTCCTGATACCGCCTCCATGCTCTGGACACTACGCTGACAGACACAGCAAACCTTCCTGCCACAGCTCGCATTGATGTGCCATCCTGGATGAGCTGCACTACCTGAGCCACTTGTGTGGGTTGTAGACTCCGTCTCATGCTACCACTAGAGTGAAAGCACCGCCAGCATTCAAAAGTGACCAAAACATCAGCCAGGAAGCATAGGAACTGAGAAGTGGTCTGTGGTCACCACCTGCAGAACCACTCCTTTATTGGGGGTGTCTTGCTAATTGCCTATTCCATTTGCACAACAGCATGTGAAATTTATTGTCAATCAGTGTTGCTTCCTAAGTGGACAGTTTGATTTCACAGAAGTGTGATTGACTTGGAGTTACATTGTGTTGTTTAAGTGTTCCCTTTATTTTTTTGAGCAGTGTATGTATCTTGTTACACAATTAGTATGGAATTAACCCAACAGTGCGGCCTCGTCCTATATTAGATTCCTCACAGGGGGCACAAATATGTTGTGACGTTGTATTAGTTAATGTGACGACTGTTGCTCATCGAATTATTAAAAGTTTCTAATTGCGTGATTAACTGAATCAAACAATTATTAACTCATTAACCTGGGGCACCATGGGAAAACTAGTTTTTATTGAGTTTTTATTTCCCAAATTAACTCAAAGAATATCAGAATATCGATTTTACAACAGCCACTCATTAACCAGTTACCTCTACAATCTGGTTCTGAACGTCGTATAGTCCGTGAATCTGCACTGACCCGGGTCTCACCAATAAGTATTAACCTTTAATAAAAATAAAAAAATGACATACATTTTCATATTCCATCTATCGTCATGACCACTATTGTGGCTGACAGAAACCATTGTTCCAAATCCCTTTATTTCATGTTTAATGTTCTGAGGCTGGTTCTACATAGTAACAGGACAAAGGAATTTGTCTGTGGCCTGAGATTTACCAGGGGTGTGAGGGGTCATAAAACCCCCACATCTTCAGACCCCTAGATCTCTCCTCTGTTGTGGTTGAGAGATAATCTGTAGGGTTGTGGTCTCCTGTAACCTGACCTGATCAGGACAGGCGTGACACTAGTGATCAGTCTGGACAGCTATCTAAACACACACATAGCCAGAGATGTAAAGAGAGGTAGAGAGTGGAGGATGAAACGATGGAATGGGAAAAGGGCCATTAAGAACATCTGCCTCCCCTCTCTGTCAATTTTTATTAAATTTATTTAACCTTTATTTAAACTAGGCAAGTCAGTTAAGAACACATTTTTATTTACAATGACTCACCCATCCCATCTCTGCTTGGTCTGTAAGTGCAGTCCTCCTCCTCTTCCTCCTCCTCCTCCTGTCTCTCTCTCTCTCTCTCTCTCTCGTTCTCTCTCTCTCTCTCACTCGTTCTCTCTCTCTCTCTCTCTCTCTCTCTCTCTCTCTCTCGCTCTCTTTCTCTCTCGCTCTCTCTATCTCTATCTCTCTCTCTCGTTCTCTCTCTCTCTCTCTCTCGTTCTCTCTCTCTCTCTCGTTCTCTCTCTCTCTCTCTCTCTCTCTCTCTCTCTCTCTCTCTCTCTCTCTCTCTCTCTCTCTCTCTCTCTCTCTCTCTCTCTCAGTTCAATTCGTAGATGCTTTATTGGCATGGGAAACATGTTTACATTGCCAAAGCAATCTCTCTCTCTGTCTCTCTTTCTCTCTCTCTCTGTCTCTCTCCCCCCTCTCATTTCCATTGTCATGCACTCCAATCCCTCTGTAAAAAGCACTTTCTTCTGCTTTACAGATATTGAAAAAAGTGAGTGATATAAAAGGACGGTGGAGAACAACAAGGTCTCTCTCCCTGTTGCTGCTCAGCATATGTTGTTCCTTTGAACTGTCAGCACATCAAACCCTGTTGCTCTCACAGCCATAACCACAAGCACACACATACATACACAAACACATACACACACATACACACAGACAAGCATGCAGGCAAGCACATTCTCGTACTAGCTTTTATCTCAAATACACACACACACTCTTCCTTTGTCTCTCTCTCTATATATATATTCCCCCTCTCACAACTACTTCAGCTGTAGTTCTTTTCTCCTCTCTGGAGGACAGGAATTAATAATTCTCTCTGTTTCTCTCTTGTGTGTGTTTGTGTGTGTGTGTGTGTGTTTTTGTGCGTGCGTACGTGCATGCACAAGTGTATTTGCCTGCGTTTGCTTGTGTGTGTGTGTGTGTGTGTGTGTGTGTGTGTGTGTGTGTGTGTGTGTGTGTGTGTGTGTGTGTGGATTTGCGTATGTATTTGCGTGCGTGTGTGCATATGAGTGTGAGTTGGTGAGAGGTACAGAGACACAGCCCTAGATACTGTAACTATGTGAACAAGGACCCATTTAGCCAAAGTATTTCTAACTAACGAGCTCACGGCATTACCAACAAATGCACACACTCCTCTCTCTCTCTGTTCAAAAATACACACCTAAGCAGTGTTGGTTTAGGTCACTTTCTTAATCTAATTTGTTAGAGTTACCTGCCCAAGACTGTAATCAGTAACATAACTTTTAGATCACCCAAACTCAGTAATGTAATTTGATTACTTTCCTCTTAAGAGGCATTAGAAGAAGACAAAAAGACAATTGAACCACATCTATTGCAGGATAAATCAATGTCAGAGTTTACATAGCTGGCCATATATAGATGTTAAATTTTACTTCATGTGTTGGTTATGTAGGCTTCTTCTAACCAATCGCTTTCTACTACATATAATAATACGATTAAGTTATATCTTTACATTAAAACACAAAGTCTATCAGAATTCCAGTCAATCCAATAAATGTTATACCCCTTAATCTTCAAGAATAGGACTTGGAAATATGGAAGTAGAGATTAGTCTAATTGTTTTACCTGAGCATAACCCCGAAATGAAGGATTTATTAGCTGTTGTTTATGATGTGGTTGTCATGGAGGACTGATTGGGCTAATTGATTCAAGTTGAAAAATAAATGCTGCGCTTATGGAATGGCATGCTTTGAGCACTACTGAAAAGTGCTATTTACACGTGAAAAAGTAATGCCATATGACGCATTTTCTATAGGCTATTGTTTACCTTCTTGTTGGTGACACTTTGATATCTTGATAATATGTAGCTGTTTAAAGGGCAAATCCACAGAGGAAACAATAACAAAACGGTCGCCCCACCTCTGTTTTGGTAAAAAGCTGAGGGATAGGTAAGGAGAAATGTAACCACTCTCAGATTAATAGACAGAGCTATGGATGCAAGGACTGACCATCCATGATATCAACATTATTGTTTTAACCATGTATTGAGGCTGTACAGTGTTCGTTTACAATTACAATGTTTACAAACATTGGAGAAAAACAAGCTTATATTTTGGGTTTTCATGGAGTGTGACAATTTAACTAAGCTCATGAGGCATTAATAAGTTACAGTTGAATGATTTATTTCAGCTTTTCTTTCTTTCATCACATTCCCAGTGGGTCAGAAGTTTACATACACTCAATTAGTATTTGGTAGCATTGACTTTAAATTGTTTAACTTGGGTCAAACGTTTCCGGGAGCCTTCCACAAGCTTCCCACAATAAGTTGGGTGAATTTTGGCCCATTCCTCCTGACAGCGCTGGTGTAACTGAGTCAGGTTTGTAGGCCTCCTTGCTCGCACTCGCTTTTTCAGTTCTGCCCAAAAATGTTCTATGGGATTGAGGTCAGAGCTTTGTGATGGCCACTCCAATACCTTGACTTTGTTGCCCTTAAGCCATTTTGCCACAACTTTGGAAGTATGCTTGGGGTCATTGTCCGTTTGGAAGACCCATTTGTGACCAAGCTGTAACTTCCTGACTAATGTATTGAGATGTCTCTTCAATATACCCACATAATTTTCCTACCTCATGAAGCCATCTATTTTGTGAAGTGCACCAGTCCCTCCTGCCGCAAAGCACCCCCACAACATGATGCTGCCACCCCCGTGCTTCACATTTGGGATGGTGATCTTCGGCTTGCAAGCCTCCCCCTTTTTCCTCCAAAAATAAGGATGGTCATTATGGCCAAATAGTTCTATTTTTGTTTCATCAGACCAGAGGACATATCTCCAAAAGTTCGATCTTTGTCCCCATGTGCAGTTGCAAACCCTAGTCTGGCTTTTTTATGGTGGTTTTGGAGCAGTGGCTTCTTCCTTTCTGAGCAGCCTTTCAGGTCATGTCGATATAGGACTCGTTTTACTGTGGATTTCTATACTTTTGTACCTGTTTCTTCCAGCATCTTCACAAGGTACTTGGCTGATGTTCTGGGAATGATTTGCACTTTTCTCACAAAACTACGTTCATCTCTAGGACACAGAACGTGTCTCCTCCTGAGCGATATGACGCTGTGTGGTCCCATGGTGTTTATACTTGTGTACTATTGTTTTTACAGATGAACGTGGTACCTTCAGGCGTTTGGAAATTGCTCCCAATGATTAACCAGACTTGTGGAGGGCTTCAATGTTTTTTTGAGGTCTTGGCTGATTTCTTTTGATTTTCCCATGATGTCAAGCACAGAGGCACTTAGTTTGAAGGTAGGCCTTGAAATTCTTCCACAGGTACACCTCCAATTGACTCAAATTATGTCAATTAGCCTATCAGAACCTTCTAAAGCCATGACATAATTTTCTGGAATTTAGATACAGTCAACTTAGTGTATGTAAACTTCTGACCCACTGGAATTGTGATAGAGTGAATTATAAGTGAAATAATCTCTGTAAACAATTGTTGGAAAAATGACTTGTGTCTTGCACAAAGTAGATGTCCTAACCTACTTGCCAAAACTACAGTTTGCTAACAAGAAATTTGTAGAGTGGTTGAAAAACAAGTTTTAATGACTCCAACCTAAGTGTATGTAAACCTAAGTGTATGTAGACTTCAACTGTATATACAGTATAAGTAAAAAAAATGGATGTAGCAACTATAGATTGCCGCTTTAAGTCTATCAAAAGTGTGTGAGTTTGAGCATGTGTCCATTAGGCCTACAGTATTGATTTTGTTTTTTATCAGCATTAATTAGATTAAGCAATAAAAGTCCTCTTTTTGTTCCATAGGCTGGGATTCGCACTACGCAGCTGTTCCAAGAACACATTTTTCACTGGCTGTCCACTGGTTTCAAAAACAATGTTTGATAGGCAGCTTAAACATCTTGAATTCAACCATTATTGTGTTCAAATACACATTTAGATTTGTGAACAGACAGCAGCCACAATTCACAAGGCTCAAATATCGAAATAAGAGAGCAGAAGTGTGATTCACATCAATGCGCTATGTAGATGTCAATAATAAGTGATATCCGTATCGCCGTAGACTACACCACTGCTGTCATCCTTACCTCTAAGTGTTTATTCATCTCTGGATGCCGACAGCAGTCGCACCATTGGAAGACATACCTTGGACTGTAGCCTACAAAAGCCTATACCTGCTCTTTTCCCACGATCTATCAAACACATTTGGTGTGTCATCACAGTGGTCTCTGACTTGTGGTCAGACTCGCTCAGGTGGAACAAACTTAAATTTGCACGTTTTTTCAATGATGATTTGAATGTTACTGAGAAAACAACTGTCACAAGATTTATTTTTATAAGTAATCATTTCGTTTTTCAAAAGAATCTGTAATCTGATTACAATATTTTTGCTGGTAACGTAACGGATTACAGTTACCATGTTTTGGTAATCCCTTACATGTAACGGATTTCATGTAATGTGTTACTCAACCAACCCTGCACCTAAGACATGGACAAGGCAATGATGTATCCTACAGAGCCATCAGATATATTATACCGATATACACTGAGTATACAAAACATTGAGAACACTTGCTCTTTCCATGACTGATTACGTAATTCCACTCTGAAACCTTATAATTGTATGAAATTGATTAGAATCATAAAATTATAATCTGATGATGTGTGTAGTTTTAGTCAGAATTCGATTAAACAATGTATCTGTATAGTGGAAAAACACAGACTGTCTGAGCAAGGCTTAGTTTAGGATTTGAACTTGTGTGTGCCTAAGAAAATACCGAAGAACAATTCATCTGTGTTTGAACCGACCTGGCTAGGCCTCTGAGAAACTTTTGATAGCATAGGGAGTACCCCTCAAGGTTTCCCTAATCTCGTGGGAATGGAACTGTCAGCTGGGTAGTGATACACAGTGGTGAGAACTATGGAGAAGGATAAAACTCACCAACTGTTTGTGTGCGCAGCTATAAAATGGGTGTCTTTGAATAATGGACTTCAGAGCGCTCTCGTGAATAAACTGTACTATCTTTGACTAATTATTATTAAACCCATGGTCTTACAGATCTCGGGGATTGGGCAGAGCTATTGATTGTCAGTTATTATCATTGGGATTGAAAATTCTCGTGACAATGACATAGACTGGCCAGGTGAATACAAGTGAAGACTGTGATCCCTTATTGATGTCACCTGTTAAATCCACATCAATTAGTGTAGATGAAGGGGAGGAAACAGATTAAAGAATGATTTTTAAGCCTTCAGACAATTGAGCCATTGATTGCCATTCATATAAGTGCCTTTGAATGGGTTGTGGTAGTAGGTGCCAGGCGCGCTGGTTTGTGTCAAGGACTTCAACGCTGCTGGGTTTTTCCTGTCCCAACGAATTGAGGCTGTCATGAGGGCAAAAGGAAGGTGGTGGAGGGTGCAACTCAATATTAGGAAGATATTCCTAATGTTTGGTATACTCAGTGTACGACTGACAATGTCAAATATGTGATGAAGATGTGAAGTGGAAAATGAAAAGTATTTTCTGAGTAGCACTCTAAAGACACTAGCACTGTGTAGATGGCAGAACTAGACAGTTTGACAAGCCATCTCGCATCATAGCTTTCTCACACTACAGTATTTGGCTATGTACCTAACAAACCACTCTCTCTGCTTTCACTAAGCACATCTTCAACAATGACCCACAAGCATGCATTGGACCACTGCTACTCCAACTTGCGCAATGCATACAAGGTCCTCCCTCACCCTTCCTTCGGCAAATCCGACCACAACTCCATCTTGCTCCTAACGTCCTATAGGCATAAACTCAAACAGGATGTAACCATGACTAGAACCATTCAACGCTGGTCTGACCAATCGGAATCTACGCTTCAAGATTGCCTTGCTCTGTGAAATGTTCCGGACAGTCTCAGAGAATAACATCGATCCATACGCTGACTCAGTGAGTGGCTTTTTAAGGAAGTGCATTGACGATGTTGTACCCACTATAAAAACCTACCCTAAACAAAACCATGGATGGCTGGTGGCATTCGCGCAAACTGAAAGTGTGAACCACCTAATTTAACCACGGAAAGAGGACTGGGCATATGGCTGAATATAAGCACTGTAGTTATTCCATCCGCAAGGCAATCAAACAAGCGAAATGTTGGTATTGGGAAAAAGTCGCAATTCAACAGCTCAGACACGAGATGTAAGTGACAGGGCTTACAGGTAATTATGGACTACAAAAAGAAACCAGCCAAGTCATGGTCACCAACGTATTGCTTCCAGACAAACTAAACACCTTCTTTGCCCGCTTTGAGGATAATACAGTGCCACTGATGCAGCCCGCTAAGAAGGACTGCGGGCCCGCCCTCTCTTTCTCCGTGGCCAACGTGAGTAAAACATTTAAACGTGTTAACCCTCACGAGGCTGCTGGCCCAGGCGGCATCCCTAGTCGCGTCCACAGAGCATGCGCAGACCAGCTGGCTGGTGTGTTTATGGACATATTCAATCTCTCCCTATCCCAGTCTGCTGTCCCCACATGCTTCAAGATGGCCACTATTGTTCCTGTACCCAAGAAGGCAAAGATAACTGAACTAAATGACTATCGCCCCATAGCACTCACTTCTGTCATCATGAAGTGCTTTGAGAGACTAGTCAAGGATCATATCACTTCCACTTTACCTGCCACCCTAGACCCACTTCAGTTTGCACAACGCCCCAACAGGTCCACAGACGATTCAATCACCATCAGACACTGCACACTGCTCTATCCCATCTAGACAAGAGGAATACCTATGTAAGAATTCTGTTCATTGACTACAGCTCAGCATTCAACACCATAGTACCATCCAAGCTCATCATTAAGCTGGAGGCCCTGGGTCTCAACCCCGCCCTGTGCAATTGGGACCTGGACGTTCTGACGGGCTTCCCCGAGGTCGTGAAGGTAAGAAACAACATCTCCACTTCGCTGACCCTCAACACTGGGGCCCCACAAGGGCGCGTCCTCAGCCCCCTCATGTACTCCCTGTTCACCCATGACTGCATGGCCATGCACGCCTCCAACTCAATCATCAAGTTTGCAGACAACACAACAATAGTGGGTTGATTACCAACAACGACGAGACGGCCTACAGGGAGGAGGTGAGGGAACTCGGAGTGTGGTGTCAGGAAAACAACCTCTCACTCAACGTTAACAAAACAAAGAAGATTATCGTGGACTTCAGGGAACAGCAGAGGGAGTACCCCCCCATCCACATCGAAGGGACAGTAGTGGAGAAGGTGGAAAGTTTTAAGTTCCTAGGTGTACACATCACAAACAAACTTAAATGGTACACCCACAAAGACAGTGTGGTGAAGAAGGAGCAACATTGCCTCTTCAACCTCAGGAGGCTGAAGACATTTGTCTTGTCACCTAAAACCCTGACAAACTTTATACAGATGCACAATAAAGAGCATCCTGTCAGGCTGTATCACCGCCTGATACGGCAACTGCACCGCCCAAAACCGCAAGGCTCTCCAGAGTATGGTGCGGTCTGCACAACGCATCACCGGGGTGCAAACTACCTGCGCACCAGGACACCTACAGCACCTGATGTCGCAGGAAGGCCAAAAAGATAATCAAGGACAACAACCACCCGAGCCACTGCCTGTTCACCCTGCTACCATCCAGAATGTGAGGTCAGTACAGGTGCATCAAAGCTGGGACTGAGAGACTGAAAAACAGCTTCTATCTCAATGCCATCAGACTGCTAAACAGCAATAACTAACTCAGAGAGGCTGCTGCCTACATTTTTATTTATTTTTATTTCACCAGGTAAGCGTCGGCCCGACAATTGAACCCTGTGGTACCCCCATAGAGACTGCCAGAGGTCCAGACAACAGGCCCTCCGATTTGACACACTGAACTCTGTCTGAGAAGTAGTTGGTTAACCAGGCAAGGCAGTCATTAGAGAAACCAAGGCTGTTGAGTCTGCCGATGAGAATACGGTGATTGACAGAGTCAAAAGCCTTGGCCAGGTCGATGAAGACGGCTGCACAGTGCTGTCTTTTATCGATGGCCGTTATGATATCATTTAGTACCTTGAGCGTGGCTGAGGTGCACCCGTGACCAGCTCGGAAACCGGATTGCACAGCGGAGAAGATACAGTGGGATTCGAATCGATCTTTAGAATACTTTAGATAGGCAGGGCAGGATGGATATAGGTCTATAACGGTTAGGGTCTAGAGTGTCACCCCCTTTTGAAGAGGGGTATGACCGCGGCAGCTTTCCAATCTTTAGGGATCTTGGATGATACAAAAGAGAGGTTTAACAGACTGGTAATAGGGATTGCAACAATGTCGGCAGATAATGTTAGAAAGAGATGGTCCAGATTGTCTAGCCCAGCTGATTTGTAGGGGTCCAGGTTTTGCAGCTCTTTCAGAACATCAGCTATCTGGATTTGGGTGAAGGAGAAGCTGGGGAGGCTTGGGCAAGTAGCTGCGGGGTGTTCGGAGCTGTTGGGGTTGGGGTAGCCAGGTGGAAAGCATGGCCAGCCGTAGTGAAATGCTTCTTGAAATTCTCGATTATCGTGGATTTATTGTTGGTGACAGTGTTACCTAGCCTCAGTGAAGTGGGCAGCTGGGAGGAGGTGCTCTTATTCTCCATGGACTTAACAGTGTCCCAAAACTTTTTGGAGTTAGAGCTATAGGATGCAAATTTCTGTTTGAAAAAGCTAGTCTTTGCTTTCCTGACTGACTGTGTGTATTGGTTCCTGAGAGACTCACTAGTCACTTTAAACAATGCCACTTTATTAATGTTTACATATCTTACATTACTCATGTCATATGTTTATACTACATCTTATACCATCTATTGCATCTTGCCTCTGATGCTCGGCCATCGCTCATCCATATATTTATATGTACATATTCTTATTCCATCCTTTTAGATTTGTGTGTTAGGTAGTTGTTGGGGAATGGTTAGATTACTTGTTAGATATTACACTGTTGTAATAGAAGCACAAGCATTTCGTTGCACTCGGATTAACATTGTTAACCATGTGTATGTGACCAATAACATTTGATTTGATTTGGATTTTACAATGCACTCACTCATACACACACCTTTACATGCATACATGCACACACACCCTCATGCAAACATACACAGCTCACACTTTCAAATGCTTGCCGTCACACGCAAACACTCACACACACTCCCTTTTGTGTCTGGCATCTGCGAGTCATGAGTGACCTGTTATGTCGCTCCATGCCACACACACACACATACATACACACACACAGAGAGATTGACAAACACACACACACAACACACTCACAACACACACCACAGTCTGTGACCCCGGGTCTCATCCTGTCGGCGCTTGGGCTATTAATGGCCTGTTTCCGTGGTAACCAGGCTGCCATTTTTCAACAGGGTCACCTAGAATACATCCACTTCTCTTTTTTATCTTTACAGAATATGAGGGGGAAGAGAGAAATGTCTGATGAATGGTCACACACACAGAAGCATACATATGACATGACATGTACTAGCGCACATGCACACTTACACTACATGACCAAAAGTATGTGGACACCTGCTCGTTAAATATGGCATTCCAAAATCATGTGCCTTAATATGGAGGTTGTCCCCCCTTTGCTGCAATAACAGCCTCCACTCTTCTGGGAAGGCTTTCTACTAGATGGTGGAACATTGCTGCAGGGACTTGCATCCATCAGCCACAAGAGCATTAGTGAGGTCAGGCAATGGTGTTGGGCGATTAGGCCTGGCTCGCAGTTGGCGTTCCAGTTCATCCCAAAGCTACTTGATGGGG
The DNA here is from genome assembly GCF_013265735.2 of Oncorhynchus mykiss. Lineage (NCBI taxonomy): Eukaryota > Metazoa > Chordata > Actinopteri > Salmoniformes > Salmonidae > Oncorhynchus > Oncorhynchus mykiss. Next base: position 36,386,774 of record NC_048587.1, read on the forward strand.
TTGAGGTCAGTGTTCTGTGTAGGCCAGTCAAGTTCTTCCACACCGATCTCGACGAACAATTTCTGTATAGACCTCGCTTTGTGCATGGGGGCATTGCTATGCTGAAACAGGAAAGGGCCTTCCCCAAACTGTTGGCACAAAGTTGGAAGCACAGAATCGTCTAGAATGTCATTCTATGCTGTAGTGTTAATATTTCCCTTCACTTGAACTTAGAGGTCTAGCCCGAACCATGAAAAACAGCCCCAGACGATTATTCCTTGTCCACCAAACTTTACAGTTGGCACTATGCATTGGGGCAGGTAGTGTTCTCCTGGCTTCCACCATTCCCAGATTTGTCCGTCGGACAGCTAGAATGCGTTCCCACTGGTCCTGAGTCGAATGGCGGTGAGGTTTACACCACTTCAGCCGATGCTTGACATTGCGCATGGTGATCTTAGGGTTGTGTGTGGCTGCTCGGCCATGGAAACCCATTTCATGAAGTTTCCAACGAACAGTTATTGTGATGACTTTGCTTCCTGAGGTTATTTGGAACTCAGTAGTGAGTGTTGCAACTGAGGATAGACGGTTTTACGCGCTAAGCGCTTCAGCACTCGGCGATCCTATTTTGTGAGCTTGTGTGGCCTACCTCTGAGCCGTTGTTTCTCCTAGCACTTACAGTTGACCAGGACAGCTCTAGCAGGGCAGAAATTTGACGAACTGACTTGTTGGAACGGTGGCAACCTATGACAGTGCCACATTGAAAGTCACTGAGCTCTTAAGTAAAGACATTCTACTGCCAATGTTTGTCTATGGAGATTGCTTGTGACATTAGCATATGACACACATACACAAAACATATGACGCACACACAAAACACACTGACAAGCACACACGCAATTAACAAATATACAGTGCCTTGCGAAAGTATTCGGCCCCCTTGAACTTTGCGACCTTTTGCCACATTTCAGAATTCAAACATAAAGATATAAAACTGTATTTTTTTGTGAAGAATCAACAACAAGTGGGACACAATCATGAAGTGGAACGACATTTATTGGATATTTCAAACTTTTTTAACAAATCAAAAAATGAAAAATTGGGCGTGCAAAATTATTCAGCCCCTTTACTTTCAGTGCAGCAAACTCTCTCCAGAAGTTCAGTGAGGATCTCTGAATGATCCAATGTTGACCTAAATGACTAATGATGATAAATACAATCCACCTGTGTGTAATCAAGTCTCCGTATAAATGCACCTGCACTGTGATAGTCTCAGAGGTCCGTTAAAAGCGCAGAGAGCATCATGAAGAACAAGGAACACACCAGGCAGGTCCGAGATACTGTTGTGAAAAAGTTTAAAGCCGGATTTGGATACAAAAAGATTTCCCAAGCTTTAAACATCCCAAGGAGCACTATGCAAGTGATAATATTGAAATGGAAGGAGTATCAGACCACTGCAAATCTACCAAGACCTGGCCGTCCCTCTAAACTTTCAGCTCATACAAGGAGAAGACTGATCAGAGATGCAGCCAAGAGGCCCATGATCGCTCTGGATGAACTGCAGAGATCTACAGATGAGGTGGGAGACTCTGTCCATAGGACAACAATCAGTCGTATATTGCACAAATCTGGCCTTTATGGAAGAGTGGCAAGAAGAAAGCCATTTCTTAAAGATATCCATAAAAAGTGTCGTTTAAAGTTTGCCACAAGCCACCTGGGAGACACACCAAACATGTGGAAGAAGGTGCTCTGGTCAGATGAAAGCAAAATTTAACTTTTTGGCAACAATGCAAAACGTTATGTTTGGCGTAAAAGCAACACAGCTGAACACACCATCCCCACTGTCAAACATGGTGGTGGCAGCATCATGGTTTGGGCCTGCTTTTCTTCAGCAGGGACAGGGAAGATGGTTAAAATTGATGGGAAGATGGATGGAGCCAAATACAGGACCATTCTGGAAGAAAACCTGATGGAGTCTGCAAAAGACCTGAGACTGGGACGGAGATTTGTCTTCCAACAAGACAATGATCCAAAACATAAAGCAAAATCTACAATGGAATGGTTCAAAAATAAACATATCCAGGTGTTAGAATGGCCAAGTCAAAGTCCAGACCTGAATCCAATCGAGAATCTGTGGAAAGAACTGAAAACTGCTGTTCACAAATGCTCTCCATCCAACCTCACTGAGCTCGAGCTGTTTTGCAAGGAGGAATGGGAAAAATGTCAGTCTCTCGATGTGCAAAACTGATAGAGACATACCCCAAGCGACTTACAGCTGTAATCGCAGCAAAAGGTGGCGCTACAAAGTATTAACTTAAGGGGGCTGAATAATTTTGCACGCCCAATTTTTCAGTTTTTGATTTGTTAAAAAAGTTTGAAATATCCAATAAATGTCGTTCCACTTCATGATTGTGTCCCACTTGTTGTTGATTCTTCACAAACAAATACAGTTTATATCTTTATGTTTGAAGCATGAAATGTGGCAAGAGGTCGCAAAGTTCAAGGGGGCCGAATACTTTCGCAAGGCACTGTACCAGTTAAACACACACAAACACACACACGCTTTGCCTCGACAGTCTGAGAGTAAGATGGTCTCGGGACTGCAGTTGGCCTTTCTCTGACCCTCATCTGGCCTTCATGGATCAGGCCGGGAGCAATATATCGCTCTGTGCTCACAGCAGTCCCCTGTGAGGTGGTCTTGCCAGGTACCTTATTGACTGTGTGTGTGTGTGTATGTGTGTGCACATGCTTTAGTGTGACTCTCAACACCGCTCTAATGTTTTGATGTAGATGTAATTTCCGATGGACTCATTACAACAATTAGAATTTATTGATGTTTGTAGTCTATTATTTATTTGAGATGATTTTAATGTGCTCTTCCTCTCCCCCTCTCCTCCCTCCTCCTGTTTCTCCTTCCCTTATATTTATATTGTTGTCTCTTCTCCTCTCCTTCCTGCCCCTCTTATCCCACCCTTATCCCCTACCCTTCATTATCCTATCTCCCACCCTACCCCCTTTTCCGTGCTCCCTTCTATCTCCTTTCCCTTTTCCCTCACTCCCCCAGACTCATCCCCTTCTACCCCCCAGCCCAGTGACTCCACCCCTCCCCATGCCTCACCTGCCCTACCATGGCCCTCCTCTCTAGCACCCCAGGTGGCGGTGGTGGGTAGTGGTGGTGGGAGTGGTGAGACAGGGAAGTACTGCTGTCTGTGTGGAGCCTGGTTCAACAATCCTCTGATGGCCCAGCAACACTACGAGGGGAAAAAACATCGCAGGAATGCAGCCAGAGTGCGACTACTGGAGCAGCTAGCTGGCAGTCTGGACGCTACTGAAACTACAGGTGAGGAGATAAAGGTTAGATGTCAGGGGTTAAGGGTTAAGGGTTAAAATTAGGCTTAGTAGCACTACGAGGGAAAGAAATGCTACAGAAACACAGCATGGTATAACTGGAGAAACTGACAAGACATTTGGTGGTAGGATCCATATGTATAATTTTAGATTGTATTACTTTATAATAATAAACATTGCACTTGTTTTTTAAAAGCTTTATAAAGAATTCATAGAGATTTGACTTTTGCATCACACTCAAACGAACTAGAATACATAAAATGGATAGATTAATCACAGAGCAAACAAGTGCTGTTCATTATGCATGACACACACATTACATAACTTGACATTATTTATTCTGTTGGCAGCCTGGCCTGTTATGAGCAGTTTCCATAGTAAACTGAGTGCACTCACTCACTCACACACACACACACACACACACACACACATACACACACACACACACACACACACACACACATACACACACACACACAGACATACAAAGGCACACACACAGATTGTGAGTGAGGGGGATAGCTGTCCCGGTTAAGTACCCTGTGTGCACCTGATGCCACTCAATAAAGACTAATATGATAATAATCATCAGATATGAGTGAGTGGGTGCTACAATATGGCCCAGTTTACACTGTATTATCTAACGCACTGTATTATATCATAGTGATGTAGCGATTGAGGCAGGATCAGCAAGAGTGGGACTTGAACCAGATACCCTCTAGTTAACGGAACAAAGTGCCTGAACAGGACTGTGTTAGCCTGCTGAGGTTAGACCTATTGGCATTATAAATGGGGAATAGGAGATATTGAACATTTGAAATAGAGAGAAGACGGATGAGCAAAAGGTATACAGTGAGACAGCGAGAGAGGGAATTTAGGCCCACCTTAGGGTCTGAATGTTCTTATTTTTCCATTCCCTTTCCTCAACTTCTATCCCGTTCTCAGTCTTCTTCTTTTTGAAACATATGCTTTACTCTACCTACCTCCCATCTCTCTCTTTCACTGTCCTCTATGTGTGTGCATGTGTATGCGTCTGGGTGGGTGTGTGCTTGGGTGTGTGTGTGTGTGGGTGCATGTATCCCTAAGGACTACTACCAGGGTACTAATGTTGTCATGCCTCATTCATCATCTTCATTAGCTTCCCATGCATTGAAGCTGACACACACACACACACACACACACTGTGATCTGATTTGATCGCTCCACCTACACACTGTACAATATGACCCTAAGCGATCTATTATACTAGTGTAGGTGGGAGTTAAACAGCATGTTTTTCTTAATCACTACATCAATTATTACATATATTTTATATTATATATAATTACAAATGACTCAGTGCCCTGTGCAGACAAGTCAAACTAATCACTAATCAGGCATCCAGGTAGGGTAGATTTTGTTTCCGGGCATCCTGGAAGGATATTGATCTCATCATGTCAGTAGAGGATACCTGGTTGTTCTTTAAAAGTGCTTTCCCCCCACATCTTAAATAAGCATGTCCCTTTCAAAAAATGTAGAACTAAGAACAGATACAGGCCTTGGTTCACTCCAGACTTGACTGCCCTTGACCAGCACAAAAACATCCTGTGGCGTACTGCACTAGCTTCGAATAGTCCCTGTGATATGCAACTTTTCAGGGAAGTCAGGAATCAATACACACAGTCAGTTAGAAAAGCAAAGGCTAGCTTTTTGAAACAAAAATTTGCATCCTGCAGCACGAATTCCAAAATGTTTTGGGACACTGTAAAGTCCATGGAGAATTTAAGTACCTCCTCCCAGCTGCCCACTACACTGAGACTAGGAAACACTGTCACGACTGAAAAATCCACGATAATTTACAATTTCAATAAGCATTTCTCTACGGCCATGCTCTCCACCTGGCTACCACAACCCCGGCCAACAGCTCTGCACCCCCCACAGAAACTAACCCAAGCCCCCCGCCCCGCTTCTCCTTCACCCAAGTCCAGACAGCTGATGTTCTGAAAGAGCTGCAAAATCTGGATCCCCACAAATCAGCTGGGCTAGACAATCTGGACCCCCTCTTCCTAAATGTATTCGCCGCCATTGTTGCAACCCTTATTACTAATCTGTTCAACCTCTCTTTCGTATCATCTGAGATTCCTAAAGATTGGAAAGCGGCCGCGGTCATCCCCCTCTTCAAAAGGGGAAGACACTCTAGACCCAAACTGTTACAGACCTGTATCCATCCTGCCCTGCCTTTCTAAAGTCTTGGAAAGTCAAGTGAACAAACAGATCACTGACCATTTCGATCTCACTGTACGTTCTCCGCTTTGCCATCTGGTTTCCGAGCTGGTCACGGGTGCACCTCAGCCACTCTCAAGGTCTTAACCTTTTGCGTGTAGGGGGCAGTATTTTTGGCTAAAAAACGTACCCATTTGAAACTGCCTATTTCTCAGCCCCAGAAACTAGAATATGCATATAATTGTCCGATTAGGATAGAAAACACTCTAAAGTTTCCAAAACTGTAAAAATATTGTCTGTGAGTATAACATAACTGATATTGCAGGCGAAAGCCTGAGGAAAATCCACTCAGGAAGTGCATCTTATTTTGAAACCTCTCTGTTCCTATGCATGCCTATCCTCCATTTAAAAGGATATCAACCAGATTCCTTTTTCTATGGCTTCCCTAAGGTGTCAACAGTCTTTAGACATAGTTTCAGGCTTTTATTTTGAAAAAATGAGTGTGAAGGATCACATTGCGTAAGTGGATAGGTGGAGGCTCTCATAGTGAGTTTTCAAATCAAATCAAATTTATTTATATAGCCCTTCATACATCAGCTGATGTCTCAAAGTGCTGAACAGAAACCCAGCCTAAAACCCCAAACAGCAAGCAATGCGGGTGTAGAAGCACGGTGGCTAGGAAAAACTCCCTAGAAAGGCTAAAACCTAGGAAGAAACCTAGAGAGGAACCAGGCAATGTGGGGTGGCCAGTCCTCTTCTGGCTGTGCCGGGTGGAGATTATAACAGAACATGGCCAAGATGTTCAAATGTTCATAAATGACCAGCATAGCCCAATAATAATAAGGCAGAACAGTTGAAACTGGAGCAGCAGCACGGCCAGGTGGACTGGGGACAGCAAGGAGTCATCATGCCAGGTAGTCCTGAGGCATGGTCCTAGGGCTCAGGTCCTCCGAGAGAGAGAAAGAAAGAGAGAAAGAGAGAATTAGAGAGAGCACACTTAAATTCACACAGGACACCGAATAGGACAGGAGAAGTACTCCAGATATAACAAACTGACCCTAGCCCCCCGACACATAAACTACTGCACCATAAATACTGGAGGCTGAGACAGGAGGGGTCAGGAGTTTTGCGCAACTGAGTAAAGTGGCCATTGTTTCTCCCGCTGTTATTGAAAAAGCTACACACTCGGTTGATATATTATCGAATATATATTTTAAAAACAACTTGAGGATTTATTATAAAAAAACGTTTGACATGTTTCTGTGGACATTATGGATATTATTTGGAATATATGTCTGCGTTGTCGTGACCGCTCTTTCCTGTGGATTTCTGAACATAACGCGACAAACAAACGCCAGTATTTTGGGTATAAAAATAATCTTTATGGAACAAAAGGAACATTTGTTGTATAACTGGGAGTCTCGTGAGTGAAAACATCCGAAGATCATCAAAGGTAAACCATTTTTTGATTACTTTTCTGATTTTCGTGGGTAATTTTGTATACATATATTTAAATTTGCATCGGGCTGCTTCTGGTGAGATTCTGGTAAGATGTCGACGAAGTCGGCTGAATTCTGGTAGACGGAAAAGGCCTGATGTATTTGGGCCGATTCTGGGCAGTCATTCATTTTGATTCCGTGCCGAGTCCGATACCCGATTCCGGGCTGATTCAATCAGGTCTGGCCCCATGGAAGAGGGACGCTTCTGTGCCGATTCCTCATTGCTAGCTGAGTGCAGTCATTATTCTTAGCAATGATTTAGGAATCCTTGTGTGTAAGTATTTGCCACTGTTTGTTCGCCTATTCAAATTGAACGTCAGTTCATGAAAATCAATAGCTAGCCATCTACTTAACCCTGTTGCTCAAAGCTAACGTTATAAGCAGCCAGCTGGCTTCATCTGGCTAGTGAGGCTCGACCGGCCCGGGTTATGTGTTGTGAAGCTAGCCACAATAAGGATTAGGCACAATCGTGGAATTTGCGGTTTGCCTTAAAAATAAAAGTCAAATCAAATGTATTTGTCACATACACATGGTTAGCAGGTGTTAATGCAAGTGTAGCGAAATGCTTGTGCTTCTAGTTCCGACCATGCAGTAATATCTAACAAGTAATATAACCTAACAATTTCACAACAACTACCTTATACACACAAGTGTAAAGGAATGAATACGAATATGTACATAAAAATATATAAATGAGTGATGGCAGAACGGCATAGGCAGGATGCAGTAGATGGTATAGAGTACAGTATATACATATGAGATGAGTAATGTAGGGTAAGTAAACATTATATAATATAAAGACAAATTATATAATGATAAATTGATTACAACAATTTTTCCATTAAGCATCTCTCTGGTAAGAAGAAGGGCGGGGGTGTATGCCTTATGATTAATGAGACTTGGTGTGATCATAACAACATACCTCTTTGAACGTGATGCAGAAGGTTACAATTGTTGGAATAATCCCATATTTAGACTAGATAATGTTAAACAAGGTTGGAATGTGAAGCAATGAAATGGAGTCTACTCGGTGACACACACTGAACACAACTGTGAAGAGTTTACGCAAATATTAACGTTGTAGCTCTTATCGTGGGACTGTGAAATCACCTCCCCAGTCAGCCTATTATGTGTATTGACATTCATATTGCACTGTACAGCTTTACCTAAGGATTGGGGGTCAGTGAAATGGGGTATCAGTCTACTTAATACCCAATATATTTTTTCCCAACGTCCTCCTCAGAGTTATCAGACTCCAAAACATCCACACAGTATTGTTTTTCCTCAGGAATAGTGTTCAATACACATAGACAATAAATGTGGCTCAATTCACAGTTGTTTCAGAGTCCGGCAATAAGAGCTATGACGCCATTGTTTTCTGGGTGTCACTGAGTAGACTCATACCTATAGATTGTGGATCAATGACATGGGGTAAGGCTGTACAGTGAAATATGTATGCCCCCAATGCAATTCTAAAGTATATTACATGCAGTGAGATTTCAACAGATTTTTGTCAAATTAACAAATTATTGTGTTTTGTTGATTTTATATAACAACATTCCAACCTCGTTTAGCATGATCTATTCAATTATGGCATAATTCTACTATTTCTATTCTTTGCATCATGTCAATGACATACTTTTTATTTTGACGGCTAACCGCAAAGTCCACTATGTGACTAATCCTTATTGTGGCTAGCTTCACATAGATGGGTCTGACCACCATAAATCAAATAAGAACTGTCTCATAAATTAGAGTTATTTCTAAATGATGACACCTAGCTATATAGTTAGCTAGCTAACTATAGCTACTGAAACAGATTATGTCGTTTTGCTGTGTTTTTGGGGAAAAACATTGTTTGCATCCATGAGCTAGCTAGCTTTTTTTTTAAGACCAGCACTGTAGGTGCGCTAGACAACTTTACCAGCATCACAGCATGCGTATCGATGAATCGTTGTGACATATGAAATACGAGTAATAGCGTATTCAAAATGTAATAACTACTTTTTTTAAAATTATGAATGCGTTAAATTATTATGTGACTTGCAGTCATATTCAGGTCCTGATTGGTCAACAAGCTTATTTTACACGTCAAATAGTGTTATTTGACACGCAACGAACCAAACTGTGTTCCATAGTATGAGAAATCCTAGTTGAGAATGAAACGACTGAACAAATGAACGAAACAGCACAGCAAGTAAGTGAAAGAAAAACTGTAGCTTTTGATTATGTTTTACTGGGAATGGGTACATTCGTAAATGCCAACAAAATAACATTTTGGTCAGTGTGGTGTGTGTGTAATCTTTATTAACACACACACACACACACACACACACACACACACACACACACACACACACACACACACACACACACACAGAAAGTTAAGAACACATTTTTATTTCCAGTGATGGCCTACCCCGGCAAAACCCAGAAGACGCTTTGCCAATTGTGCGCCCCCCTATGGGACTCCCAATCACGGCCGGATGTGATACAGCCTGGATTCGAAACAGGGACTGTAGTGACCACTGCGTCCATGTGTGTGTGTTAACTATTTAACTGTATTAGAATGCTTAAAAGGCCACAACAATTTTAAATATCGGTATCGGTATTGTTTGTTTTTTTGTCAAGGAAAATATTGGGTACCGGTATCGGCCAAAAATGTTGTATCGGTGCATCTCTAGTTTGAATACTTTCTGAAGGCACTTTGTGACTCAACTAAGGGCAAATTAAGTTCAAACTTAGGTGCACAGGCACGCACCCGTATGCACACCACACACACACAAATACACACCCTCCTCTTACATGCTCTCCTCTCCCACTCTACAAATTATTTCTAAATTACTTTGTTTCTTTATGGTCTATGCAACAGGACACATTTTTTAATACAGCTTTTCTATTGTTTCGTAATTTATTCAATGTAATACTGGCATTCTCACCTGGTTTAACTCTGTCAGTGAATAGTATATTTATTACTGGACCAGATAATTGCAGTATGGGTTATATAGTTACCAATGAGTCTGGGGACTGAGGTTAGAGCTGAAGAGAAGAGGATATAACAGAATATATTATTATATTACTTTCTCACGCATGCGCGCCCACACACACACACACTCACCCTTACACACACACACACTCACCCTTACACACACACACTCATATCCACAAACACATACTGTATGTTCATAAAACTCACAACAGGCTCTCACAGTCTCACAGCAGAATTATTTAAGTTTCTCCAGAATTATTTAAGTTTCTCCAAACGTCAAATTTCAAAGATGCTCCAAACATCAAATGCTTTTGACACCCTTGGTTGACTCCGTCTGCTCAGTATCGTTCGGTTTCTACAAATGTCAAATTTTAAAGATTAAGGGTTAAGATTTTGGATAAGGTTAAACCATTAAGTTTAGGCAATCATTTTACTAACAATTTTTACTAACGACATACCACAGTTTCTATGTATGCGGATGACTCAACGCTATACACATCAGCTAACACAGCGACTGAAATGACTCCAACACTCAACAAAAAGCTGCAGTTACATTCAGAGTGGATGGCAAGGAATAAGTTAGCTCTAAATATTTCTAAACCTAAAAGCATTGTATTTGGAACAAAACACTCACTAAACCCTAAACCTCAACTAAATCTGATAGTAAATAATGTGGAAATTGAGCAAGTTGAGATGACTAAACTGCTTGGAGTAACACTAGATTGTAAACTGTCATGGTCAAAACATAGTGATGCAGTACTGTAGAGGCTAAGATGGGGAGAAGTCTGTCCATAATAAAGCGCTGCTCTACCTTGTTAACAGCACTATCAACAAGGCAGGTCCTACAGGCCCTAGTTTTGTCACACCTTGACTACTGTTCAGTCGTGTGGTCAGGTGCTACAAAAAAAATTATAATTGCAATTGGCTCAGAACAGGGCAGCACGGCTGGCCCTTGGATGTACACAGAGAGCTAATATTAATAATATGCATGTCAATCTCTCCTTGCTCAAAGTGGAGGAGAGATTGACTTCATCACTACTTGTATTTATGAGAGGTATTGATTGACATGTTGAATGCACCGAGCTGTCTGTCTAAACTACTGGCACACAGCTCGGACACCCATGCATACCCCACAAGACGTACCACAAGAGGTTTCTTCACAGTCCCCAAGTCCAGAACAGACTATGGGAGGCACACAGTACTACACAGAGCCATGACTACATGGAACTCTATTCCACATCAAGTAACTGATGCAAGCAATAAAATTAGATTTAAAAAACAGATAAAAAACACCTTATGGAACAGTGGGTACTGTGAAGCAACACAAACATTGGCACAGACACACGCACACACACACACACACACACACACACACACACACACACACACACACACACACACACACACACACACACACACACACACACACACACACACACACATACGATAACGTGCGCACTATACATACACGTGGATTTAGTACTGTAGATATGTGGTAATTGTGGAGAAGGGGCCTGAGGGCACACAGTGTTGTGAAATCTGTGAATGTATTGTAGTGTTTTCAAATGGTATAAACGGCCTTAATTTTGCTCGACCCCAGGAAGCTAATGGCGATCCATAATAAATACAAAATACAAAAAAATCTCAATGTTTAAGTGAGGGTTAAGGCTTGGCAAAGGGATTGAACATACGAAGTCTACATCCACGTCGAACATCCACCACCCCCATCCACAACACGCTAGCAAAACCCAAGCCTACTTCATGTTAATGGCGCTCAATTGTTGCCCCTTGTGACCAGTTTTGAAGGCATTTACCGACTTCCTCGGGACATGGATAGACGTCCAATTTCGAAGTCACTCTTGAGCGATCTGCCTGAAAACAGATCCCATGCATACGTACACACACAATCTTATACATCTGCATGTACACATTGCTCTATCCTGAGTGATGCATCTGCAGATTCACCACTCCTGAGTTTAATTAGGTTAAATGATAACACAAACATACACACATTCACCAGCACATACACTCTGACACACATTCTCTGTGTGTAATTATCATGTATTAGAACATGCTGTGGCCTCCCGGATAATGACATTATTCACTACGCACCACGGAGTCACAGTGTGTGTGTGTGTGTGTTTATTTACGAAGCAGCATTCGTTATATTCATGGAAACAAGTATGCAGCATTGACATCATTCACACACATCCACACACACATTTACAGTACCAGTCAAAAGTTTAGACACCTACTCATTCCAGGGTTTTTCTTTATTTTTACTACATCAAAACTATGAAATAACACATATGGAATCATGTAGCAACCCAAAAATTGTTAAACAAATCAAAATATATTTTATATTTGAGATTCTTCAAAGTAGCCACCATTTGTCTTGATGACAGCTTTGCACACTCTTGGCATTCTCTCAACCAGCTTCACCTGGAATGCTTTTCCAACAGTCTTGAAGGAGTTCCCAGATATGCTGAGCACTTGTTGGATGCTTTTCCTTCACTCTGCAGTCCATTTCATCCCAAAGCATCTCCATTGGGTTGAGGTCGGGTGAGGCCAGGTCATCTGATGCAGCACTCCATCACTCTGCTTCTTGGTCAAATAGCCCTTACACAGGGAAATCTTAATGGCTACAGCATATAATGACATTCTAGACAATTCTGTGCTTCCAACTTTGTGGCAACAGTTTGGAGAAGGCCCTTTCCTGACAATGCACCCGTGCACAAAGTGAGGTCCATAAAGAAATGGTTTGTCGAGATCATTGTGAAAGAACTTGACTGGCCAGCACAGAACCCTGACCTCAACCCCATCGGACACCTTTGGGACGAATTGGAATGCTAACTGCGAGCCAGGCCTAGTTACCCAACATCAGTTCTCGACCTCACTATTACTCTTGTGTCTGAATGGAAGCAAGTCCCTGCAACAATGTTCCAACATCTAGTGGAAAGCCTTTCCAGAAGAGTGGAGGCTGTTATAGCAGCAAATGGGGGACCAACTCTATATTAATGTACATGATTTTGGAATGAGATGTTCGAATAGCAGGTGTCCACATACTTTTGGTCATGTAGTGCATATACACACACACACACATTTCCCCTCTAAAAAAATGACAAAACAATTATTACAGTTTTTGCCGATTGCTTACACACTGAAAGTGAATGCTTAGACAAAAGCATCAAAACCTTAACTTTTGTAACCATGCCTTAAACAAAGGCACCAAAAGCACAAACACATTTTCTGCTTTGCACTTTATTTCCAATTCTGCAACACACATTGCACTTTGTTTGCACTTTGTAAGCAATTCTGCAACACACTTGCAAAACACTACACACTGTTTCTTACATTAGACACTTCGTTCAAGAATGAAATCTCTTGCAATCATTGGGAAAACACTTCTATTCAAAATGCAAAACATGCCTGAAATTGGCAACACCCACACACACACATGAAAACACTTACATACAGTAATTGAACACCAATTAGTCTGAGCCTTAGCACTACAGATAGACCTCAGGTACGCTCACTTTGCAAACATGGAGGCAGTGAGAGCGAGAGGAAGAGGAAGAGGAAGAGAGAGAGGAGTAGGACGAGGACTAGGACAAGAACAAAGAAGAGAACCAGGCAGACTGAGACATATTTCTGATGACTTTAGGGTCACTTTGGTGGGATCATGTCATAAATCATGGCCTGACGATGAGGGAGGCTGGGCAGAGAGTCCAACCCAACCTGTGTTGCTACATGGTAGCATCCATAATACGGACATTTAGACTGCAGAACAGGTATGTCTTCAACTTTCTACACAAGACTGTACCTATGTAATTGTTGCACATCATTCTGCATCACAGTACAATACAATGTAGTCCTACAATATTAGGTCTATGCTCCTCAGTGAACAAAAAAAATAGGTATAGTGCTGTGAAGTACATGTAATAGAGTTTTGATGTTATTGTGTACAGAATGACAGAACAGTACAGTGGCTTGCGAAAGTATTCAACCCCCTTGGCATTTTTCCTATTTTGTTGCCTTACAACCTGGAAATAAAATTGTGTTTTGGGGGGTTTGTATCATTTGATTTACACAACATGCCTACCACTTTGAAGATGCAAAATAAAACATTTTGTGAAACAAACAAGAAATAAGACAAAGAACTGAAAACTTGAGAATGTATAACTATTCACCCCCCTCCCCTAAAGTCAATACTTTGAAGAGTCACCTTTTGCAGCAATTACAGCTGCAAGTCTCTTGGGGTATGTCTCTATAAGCTTGGCACATCTAGCCACTGGGATTTTTGCCCATTCTTCAAGCCAAAACTGCTCCAGCTCCTTCAAGTTGGATGGTGTACAGCTATCTTTAAGTCTTACCACAGATTCTCAATTGGATTGAGATCTGGGCTTTGACTAGGCCATTCCAAGACATTTAAATGTTTCCATTTAAACCATTCAAGTGTTGCTTTAGCATTATGCTTAGCGCCATTATACTGCTGGAAGGTGAACATCCGACCCAGTCTCAAATCTCTGGAAGACTGAAACAGGTTTCACCTCAAGAATTTCCCTATATTTAGCGCCATCCATCATTCCTTCAATTCTGACCAGTTTTCCAGTCCCTGCCTGTAAGGATTTCCTCCTCTTCGTCTGAAGAGGAGGTGTAGCAAAGATCGGACCAAGATGCGGCGTGGTAAGTGTCCATGGTTGTTTATTTAAAACATAAACTGAACATTTAATGAATACAAAACAATAAACGTGAACAAAACCGAAAACAGTACCGTGTGGTGAACAAACACAGACACGGAAACAATCACCCACAAAACAACAGTTAAACCCAGGCTACCTAAGTATGATTTTCAATCAGAGACAACTAACGACACCTGCCTCTGATTGAGAACCATACTAGGCCGAACACAGAAAACCAACCTAGAAACACAAAACATAGAATGCCCACCCAACTCACGTCCTGACCAACTAAAACAAACAAATAACACAAGAACTAGGGTCAGAACCTGACAGTATCCCCCCCCCCCCCACCGAAGGTGCGGACTCCAGCCGCAAAACCTGAACCTATAGGGGAGGGTCTGGGTGGGCATCTGTCCGCGGTGGCGGCGCTGGACTTGGGCCCCACTCCACCATAGTCTTAGTCCGCCTCTGTGGCCTCCTAGGAACGGTGACCCTTGCCACCGACCCTGACCTGAGAACCCCAATAAATAGGCCCACAAGACTGAGGGACACCTCCGGACTTAACAAACTCCTCCGGACTGAGGGGTAGTTCAAGACTGAGGGGTAGCTCAGGACTGAGGGGTAGCTCAGGACTGAGAGGTAGCTCAGGACTGAGAGGTAGCTCAGGCTGGTTGACGGCTCTGGCAGCTCCTGGCTGACTGACGGCTCTGCCAGCTCCTGGCTGGTTGACGGTTCTGGCAGCTCCACGCTGGTTGACGGCTCTGGCAGCTCCTGGCTGACTGGCGACTCTGGCAGCTCCTGGCTGACTGGCGGCTCCTGGCTGACTGTCGGCTCTGGCGGCTCCAAGCTTATTGGCGGCTCTGGCGGCTCCATGCTGACTGCCGGCTCTGGCGGCCCCATGCTGACTGGCGGCTCCATGCTGACTGGTGGCTCTGGCGGCTCCATGCTGACTGGCGGCTCTGGCAGCTCCATGCTGACTGGCGGCTCATGACAGACTGGCGGCTCTAGCGGCTCATGACAGATGGGAGACTCTAGCAGCTCTGGACAGACGGGAGACTCTAGCAGCTCTGGACAGGCGGGAGACTAGCAGCTCTGGACAGGAGGGAGACTCTAGCAGCTCTGGACAGGCAGGAGACTCTAGCAGCTCTGGACAGGCGGGAGACTCTAGCAGCTCTGGACAGGCGGGAGACTCTAGCAGCTCTGGACAGGCGGGAGACTCTTGCAGCTCTGGACAGGCGGGAGACTTTAGCAGCTCTGGACATGCAGGAGACTCTAGCAGCTCTGGACAGGCGGAAGACTCTAGCAGCTCTGGACAGGAGAGAGACTCTAGCAGCTCTGGACAGGCGGGAGACTCTAGCAGCTCTGGACAGGCGGGAGACTCTAGCAGTGCTGGACAGACAGGAGACTCTAGTAGCTCTGGACAGGCGGGAGACCCTGTAGGGAGGAGACAGAGAGACAGCCTGGTGCGTGGGGCTGCCACAGGACCCACCAGGCTGGGGAGACCTCCAGGAGGCTTGGTGTTAGGAGTAGGCACCTGAAGGGCCGGGCTGTGGGGGAGCACTGGAGCTCTGATGCGCAGCCTTGGCACCACTCCCCCAGGCTGGATAACTACTCTAGCCCGGACCCTCCAGAGTGCAGGCACAGGTTGAACCGGGCTGTGGGTAAACACGGGAGATCTAGTGCCTACTACGCGCACCTCTCCCTTAGGCTCCACTCCCACATTTGCCCGGCACGAGCGGAGCGCAGGCATAGGACACACTGCACCCTCCCAGCGCCCCGGAGACACAGCACGCAAAGCCGGCGCAGGATACCCTGGACCGAAACGGCGTACCAGCGACCAGACATGCTGAGCAGGCACCATACACCCTGGCTGGATGCCCACACTCGCATGACACTTTCGGGGGGCTATGGGCACGTACTGGCGACACCGTGCGCTTAATTAACTGCATAACACGGTGCCTGACAAGTAACACGCTGTTTATAATAAGCACGAGGAGTGAGCTCAGATCTGCTACCTGGCTTAGCCACACACCTTGTGTGCCACCCCCCCCAAAAAAATTGGGGGGGGCTGCCTCTCGTACCTGTCACGCTGCCGTGCTGCCTCCTCATATCGCCGCCACTCAGCTTTCGCTGCCTCCAGCTCTGCTTTGGGGCGTCGATATTTCCCTGCCTGGGCCCAGGGTCCTTCTCTATTCAAAATCTCCTCCCATGTCCAGGAGTCTTGTGATGCTGGCCGCTGCTGTTGCTGCTGCTGCGGCTGCTGCCACTGTCTGTTACCACGCCGCTTGGTCCTTGGTTGGTGGGTGATTCTGTAAGATTTTTCCTCCTCTTCATCTGATGAGGAGGTGTAGCAAGGATCCGACCAAGATGTGGCGTGGTAAGTGTCCATGGTTGTTTTTTTTATATTAGATTTAATGGTTTAATAGATTTAACAGATTTAATGGTGCTCTGTGGGATGTTAAAAGTTTCAGATATGTTTTTATAGCCCAACCCTGATCTTTATTTCTCCACAACTTTGTCCCTGACCTGTTTGGAGAGCTCCTTGGTCTTCATGGTGTCGCTTGCTTGGTGGTGCCACATGCTTAGTGGTGTTGCAGACTCTGGGACCTTTCAGAACAGGTATATATATTGAGATCATGTGACAGGTCCTGTGACACTTAGATTGCACACAGGTGGACTTTGTTTAACTAATTATGTGACTTCTGAAGGTAATTGGTTGCACCAGATGTTTTTTTTGGGCTTCATAGCAAAGGGGGTGAACACATATGCACGCACCACTTTTCAGTTGTTTATTTTTTCGAATTTTTTGAAACAAGTTATTTTTCCCATTTCACTTCACCAATTTAAACTATTTTGTTTATGTCCATTACATGAAATAAAAATAAAAATCCATTTAAATTACAGGATGTAATGCAACAAAATAGGAAAAATGCCAAGGGGGATGAATACTTTTGCAAGGCACTATATATAAAAAAAGAACCTAGGCAATGACATCATATTCTTGCATTTTCTACAGAACTGCCAGATGACCTGAGGGTGGAAGGCAACGTCTGTTCACCCATGAACAGGAACTGGCCATTGTCAATCTAGTGTTGGCAAACAACACCATCTCCCTACATCAATTACGAGAGCAAATCATCTCAGATCACACAACATTCCATAATATCAACTGTGTCAGTATGTCGACACTCTGCCGCATCTTGCATCAATACCAACTTACGATGAAGCAGCTGTACAGCGTTCCATTTGAGAGGAACAGCGTTAGAGTCAAAGACCTTCGCAATGACTATCTGCAAGTAAGTGTCACTGTATTATACTGTAATACAATATAGTGGCAATAGATTGTGTCCTTTTGGCACTGCATAGATACATTCAGACAAAGCAGTATGTGACCTAGGCAGGTGCCCCCATTCTGGGGTTGGGGGGAGGTGATTGTCTGTGGGGGAACCTGCCTTACCTGTAGCTTGTAGTTTTGACTGAATGTGTCTGACCCAACCCACCCCCATCCTTGTGTGAAAATGTAGACATTGTAGTCCTGTGTTTTGAGTTACACCGTATTCACGGTACGGTATATGCATTTTCTGTTACAGAGTCCTGGACTTTGACGCAGCTGCACAGCCTCATGAGTTCATTTTCATTGATGAAGCTGGATTCAATCTAGCTAAAACCAGGCGTCGGGGCCAAAATGCTATAGGACAAAGAATGTCCCTTGGCAGCGCAAGGGAAATATCCCCTTGTGTGCCGCCATCTGCAAGGAGTTCCCCATCACCATGCCACACTAGGTCCCTACAATACTGCACACATAATCATATTTCTGGATGCACTACATAATGCAGTTGTACAGGACGAACCAGAGCAACCTAGGTTTGTGGTTATCTGGGATAATGTTAGTTTCCACCGGGCTGCTCTGGTCAGGGACTGATTCACCAACCACAATAACTTCACAGTTGTATACTTGCGATGTGTACTCCCCATTTCTCAATCCGATTGAGGAATTATTTTCGGCTTGGCGTTGGAAGGTGTATGACCGCCAACCACATGCCCACCTGCCTCCTCTGCAAACAATGGAAGAGGTATGCGGAGACAGAAGTGGGGTAAGTCCAGGGTTGGATACAATATTGCAAGGCAATATTTTTCCCATTGCCTAGCCATGGATGACATTGATTGTGATGTGGATGAGGTGATGTGGGCAGACCCTAACAGAAGGCAGGATCCATAAACCATCCACAACATCCACTTACAATACTATTTTTTGTTTACCATTGCACTGTAATTTTACTGTAATTATTTTTGTTTCTTTGAGTTTACAATAACATATTGTTTTATTACTGTACTGTAATTCTATTTTCCTTTGTGCTTTTTTGTTGTTGTAAAAACCTGCAATGGCAAAAAAAATAAGCTGGATATTTTTTTTCTGAAGCCTTTCTAGTTTTGTGTTCATTGAAATGTGAGTAGATGTACTGTACTTGAACAATCTTTCACAGAAGCCTGTATGAGAAAATTAAAAAGGAATACAACGTACTAAAGACAGCAGTGTTTTGTATAAAGTACATCAGTGTGTTGTTGCTGCTTTGAAAGAGTAATTCAAATGGTGTATGTGTGTATCATTTTGTTGCAAAAATGCCATTTTGAAAAAGGATTGTTAGGTTTTGATTGCAGGCTTTCATTTTGACATAGAAGTGAGATGTTTATCTCCAAGTGTTGTGTCTTATTTGGCTTGTGTGTAGAGTTTTGACACAATGAGCCAAATTCCGCAACAAGTGTGTAAGTAATCGCAAAATACTGTAATGTGCGCTCATAAACTGAGGAGGAACAAAGGAGGATGACACCAATCATCTCTGTCACCACACACAACACACACATACACTCACACACCATCAACCCTTAAGCCCAAACATAAATTTCTCGCCATTCTCAATGATGTCTTTGATAACTTTAGAAAGGGAAATTAAGTGTGTGTGTGTCTGTTCGTGTGTGTGCCTGTGTGTGCGTGCGTGTATGTGTGTGACAAGCCTCAGCTCGCGTAAGGAGCTTTGTGAAGGAGATGAGAGTTCAGCTGACAGTGGCTGAGGATTATCTGAAAGCATAGAAACAGCCATAAAGCGAGAGAGAGTGTGTGTGTGTGTTTGTGCATGTGTGTAAATTGTAAAGAGCCATTTCCCTCATCAGGGACTATCAAAGTTCTTAGCTTTTATCTTTAATTATTTGAGAAAAGTGACTCCCCAAACACACTCAGCCCTGTCGAGAACGTTCATATTATAAAAATATAAAAAATGTCTTGTCAGATACAGATGTATTGTCTGCCTCACTGATGATGCATAACAACATGCTTACCTAGAATCCTTAGTTGCTAAACCCACTTTTGCACTAATACATTTATGATATACAGTATACCCATTGATAATTGAAGAATACAAGTTATAAATGCCTCATGAGTTTAGTTCAAGTGTCGTACCCTATCAGTTTGTTTTACTCCACTTTGTAGATATCCTCTTTGGATCAACCTGAAAAGATTACTTGAACTGGTTACATGTAAATAAGTTAGGTATTCTCTGTTGAAAAATACTATATTTGTTGAAACCACACACTGTTTTATTTGATTATTACCTAACCTATATTTCAAGTTGCAACCTATTATACCCATTAAATATCAAAAACAAACTAATATTTCATGTAAATACGATTTTTTTTTTAATCGTGTTCCAAGTGTCATTTTTTTATTTGGAATTACCTATCCACATTTCTTCAATTAGGTAACAAGCAATTACCTAAATTCCCTGTAAATCAAGAAAATTAATTGGTTCAATAACATATTCTTTTCACAAGACTTTCACATTTAGTAGCCACAAAATCATATCCAACCATTTACTACCTTAACATAGTAACCTTATATCTTATTACAGATGCTGGCAGTTTTTGTTTGAATAACGAATAGACCACATTAACTGGAATTCACTCTCACGGGTGGGCAAAAATAACAAACTGAAAGCCGTGCCCACAATAAGCCACACGTTCAACGCATTGCCCACCCGTAGCTTCAGAAAGGAAAATTAAGTGTGTGTTTGTGTGTGTGGGCTGTGATATACTACATTATACAGTACTGGCCTCATCCCAGCAGTGACCTGTCTCTCCTCTGGTGTATATTAGCTAGTACTTCGTCTTCCAACATACTTTGCCAATTACTGCCTCAAAAGGTCAAAGGGTCATGGAGCACATCACCAACTCATAAATCTCACAGACAGTAATGAAAGTAGAGAAATGAGCATACTGGCACACGGACACACACACAAACACAATGACTGCAGGGATAGTAAAAGACCTCCAACCAATTATTTTCTGAATATGTGAATGTGCTGGACACTGTGTTATCACGTAAAATCATTTTGTTCTCTGGGTGACATTTCCTGTCTAGTTATAGCCTCTCAGTGTGGAAGTCTATAAATATTTAAAATACAAAGGGGTCACTTTATTCAAAAGATACCTTATGCGCTTATATGTTTTCTTTCAAATGACATAAATTAGAGTTATACCAACTGGGGTCATTTTTACCCCAGTCATATTTTTGATCACAGCCCAAAAGTGGTTAATTAAATTAATCCAAATGTTAATGACTTTGTCATTACATCGAAATAATTGTTTTGTGGTTTTGTATCAATCTAGACTTAAAAAAAAAATATTTTATATATTTGCGTTGGGGTCATTTTGACCCCAGCCAAAAAAATATAATGTAAGAGATTTTCCATTTTCTGCAAACAGATTTCTTTGGAGACATTACAAGTTACCCATACCACCAGAGGGAGCTACCTTCTGAATGTCTGAGTGCTGTGTTGGTGTGTATCTTCTGAAAAAAAATAAACACTCTCAAATATTCTGTATGTGCAATTTATGGTATTTTGGTTTCTATAACATTTGCTTTGAAATGACTTTGAGGCCCAAATAAATAAAACATACTCATCCTGCCATAGGCCCTACCACTCCCAGTGTTTCACTAGCAGCACTGCTAATGCTGTCTTTGGGGTAAGTAAATAAAGAAAACTAAGCCATATTTTACCCATATGTTTGGTCATTGTGTCTCAATGGAATATCACGTTTTGTCAATAAAATAAAGAATATTTGAAATGTTCTAAAAACGAAATGACACTACAATTAAATGATGGTAAATCAGCTTTTTAGTACTAATGTGGATTATACTTTATAAAAAAGCAGTTTTACAGAATATGCTAATTAACTGTCCTTTTTTAATTAACAGTCTGTTTTGGTAATAATTTTTTTCTGATTACAATATTTACATATCTAATGATGGTTTGATAAGAATTAAGTTGATATTTTGCTATTACTGTTGTTTTTTCAAATAGTTTATTATTTGGGTCAAATTGACCCCAATTGGTAATCCATATACTGTATGTAAAATATGTTGGTAATTTGAGGGTTAAAGGCCCACGAAAGCAAAAATCCAAGTATCCATTACCATACTAATTTTGTATTTGTTTTTATTTGTATTTATTATGAATCACCGTTAGCTGCTGCCTCTTCCTGGGGTCCAGAAAAATTAAAGCAGTTAATTATTTTTATTAAACTTTACAATACATTCACAACAGATTTCACAACATATTAAGTATGTGCCCTCAGGCCCCTACTCTTCTACCACATATCCACAACACAAAACCCATGTGTACGTGTGTGTATAGTGTGTATGTTATTGTGTGTTTGTATGCATGTGTCTGTGCCTATGTTTGTGTTGCTTCACAGACCCCACTGTTCAATGAGGTGAATTTTATTCTGAATTGTAAATACATTTTTACTTCTCGCATGTGTTACTTGATGTGGAATAGAGTTCTAGGTAGTTATGGCTCTATGTAGTACTGTGTCCTGGACTTAGGGACTGTGAAGAAACCTCTGGTGGCATGTCTTGTTGGGTATGCATAGGTGTCCGAGCAATGTGCCAGCAGCTCAAACAGACAGCTTGGTGCATTACACATGTCAATACCTCTCACAAAAACAAGTAGTAATGAAGAGAATATCTCCTCCACTTTGAGCCAGGAGAGATTGACAAGCATATTATTAATATTAACTCTCTGTGTACATCCAAGGGCCAACTGTGCTACCCTGTTCTGAGACCATTGCAATTTTCCTAATTCCTTCTTTGTGGCACCTGACCACACGACTGAACAGTAGTCAAGGTAGGACATGGACTACTGTTAGGACCTGCCTTGTTGATAGTGCTGTTAAGAATATAGAACAGCGCTATATTATGGACAGACTTCTCCCCATCTTAGCTATGGATGTATTAATATGTTTTGACCATGACAGTTTACAATCCATGGTTACTCCAAGCAGTTTTGTCTCCTCAACTTGCTCAATTACCACAATATTCATTACAATATTTAGTTGACGTGTAGGGTTTAGTGAATGATTTGTCCCAAATGCAATGCTTTTAGTTTTTGAAATATTTAGGACTAACTTATTCCTTGCCACCCATTCTGAAACTAACTGTAGCTCTTTGTTAAGTGTTGCAGTCATTTCAGTTGTTGTGGTAGCTGACGTGTATAGTGTTGAATCATCCGCATACCTAGACACACTGGCTTTACTCAAGTAAGGGGCCTAGACAGCTGCCCTGTGGAATTCCTGATTCTACCTGGATTTTGTCAGGGTACTCAGCACACCCCTTACTAATGACTCCGTTTTCTGGATGCATGCAGTGTTCTATAGATGTTACAGCCAGCTCACATTGAGCCCGACCCGAGTTAAGCATGCGTAAATGGAACGTAATTCCCTTTTTGTGCACTTCCTCTCTATAGGTATTCTGACCTAGAACTTTAGCATAAGAATAGCATGCAATTCAACCACAATTTATTGTTATCATTCCATTTAACTGCACAGTTATGCTTACCTTAATTTGCTTCCTCTGTAAACGGCGTAACGGCTGTGTGGTTGTTGCTAAGCATTATTAGTAACGGTTGATAATATATAAAATATATATAGGCTAATTCAATCGTTATGGAGCAGAGCGCAGACCAAGCTGTAACAGTTTGAACCCAACACATGGTGCAATATTTGGCCTTGTCATCATACAGTTCAATGGTTAGTACAGGCAATAGATGAGGGTATAGCCTACTACTGTACACTATTCTCCCTATTATACACTGATCAAAAACATAAACGCAACATGCAAAAGATTTTACTGAGTTACAGTTCATATAAAATTAATTAGGCCATAATCTATGGATTTCACATGACTGGGAATACAGATATGCATCTGTTGGTCAAAGATACCTTAAATAAAAGTAGGGGTGTGGATCAGAAAACCAGTTAGTATCTGGTGTGACCACCATTTTCCTCATGCAGCGTAACACATCTCCTTCCCATAGAGTTGATCAGGCTGATCATTGTGGCCTGTGGAATGTTGTGCCACTCCTCTTCAATGACTTTGCAAGTTGCTAGATATTGGCGGGAACTGGAACATGCTGTCATACACGTCGATCTAGAGTATCCGGAACAGGCTCAATGGGTGATATGTCTGGTGAGAATGCAGGTAATGGAAAAAACTGGGACATTTTCAGCTTCAAGGGAATTGCGTACAGATCCTTGCGACATTGGGCGGTGGATTATCATGCTGAAATATGAGGTGATGGCGGTGGATGAATGGCACGACAATGGACCTCAGGATCTCGTCACAGTATCTCTGTGCATTTAAATTGCCATGGATAAAATGCAATTCTGTTCATTTTACATAGCTTATGCCTGCCCATACCATAACCCCCACTGCCACCATGGGGCACTCAGCTGGTCTCAGATGATCCCACAGGTGAAGAGGCCAGATGTGAAGGTCCTGGGATGGCGTGGTTACACACAGCCTGCTGTTGTGATGCCGGTTGGATGTACTGCCAAATTCTCTAAAATGACGTTGGAGGCGGCTTATGTTAGAATAATTAACACATTCTCTGGCAACATTTCTGGTGGACATTCCTGAAGTCAGCATGCCAGTTGCACACTCGCTCAAAACTTGAGACATCTGTGGCTTTGTGTTTTGTGACAAAACTGCATATTTTAGTTGTGGCCTTGTATTGTCCCAAGCACAAGGTGCCAATGTGGAATGCTTTTTAATCAGCTTCTTGATATGCCACAGATGTCAGGTGGATGGATTATCTTGGCAAATGAGAAATGCTCACTAACAGGAATGTAAACAAATTTGTTCACCAATTTTGATAGAGATAAGCTTTTTGGGGATCTTTTATTTCAGCTCATGAAAAATGAGACAAACACTTTACATGTTGCATTTATATTTCTGTTTAGTATAATTCTATGTACACTTATTTTCCAATGTTACCATGGGTTGAAGAACTGATGGTGACAATTTTCAGAATGAATCTGTCACGCACTGACCTTAGAGATCCTGTTTATGTCTCTATTTTGGTTTGGTCAGGGTGTGAGTTGGGGTGGGTATTCTATACTCTATTATTTGTATTTCTATGTTTTGGCCGGGTAGGGTTCTCAATCAGGGACAGATGTCTATCGTTGTTTCTGATAGAGAACCATACGTAGGCTGCCCTTTACCCACCTGTGTTTGTGGGAAGTTGACTTTGTTTAGGGCACACAGCCTTTTGCTTCACAGTTAGTGTCTTTTCATTCTAATAAAGAAAATGTACGCTCACAACGCTGCACCTTGGTCCTCTTCTTTTAACAGCCGTCACAGAATCAAACCATAGTTATTTCTTTCTTGCGTAAAGGCTCTGCAAATCTGTTTTTTTTTGTGATTCATAAATACTTTCCGAAACCTAAATAATCTACAAGATCAGATCCTTTTTATATCTACCAATTGGTGGTAAAATGGAGACGAATATGCATATACAGTGCCTTCAGAAAGTATTCATACCCCTTGACTTATTCCACATTTTGTTCTTACAGCCTGAATTTAAAATTGTTTTAATGTATGTGTTTTCTCACCCATCTACACAGAATACCACATAATGATAAATATAAAACATGTTTTTAGAAATGTTTGCAAATTTATTGAAAATGAAATACAGAAATATCACATTTCATAATTACAGCTGGGAGTCTTTCTGGGTAAATTTATTAGAGCTTTTCACAACTGTATTGTGCAACATTTGCCCATTATTCTTTAAATGTACCTTTATTTATTAAATAATTATCCAATCTTAAAATCAAAACAAAGTTGATTTGTCACGTACGCCGAATACAACACCTTGGAGTGAAATGCTTACTTACAGGCTTTAACAAACAGTGAAAAAAGGTATTAGGTGAACAATAGGTAACAAGAAATAAAAACAACCTTAAAAAATAAAATAACAGTAGAGAGGCTATATACAGTAGTGAGGCTATAAGAGTAGTGATGCTATATATAGGCACCGGTTATTCGGGCTGATTGAGGTAGTATGTACAGTGGGGCAAAAAAGTATTTAGTCAGCCACCAATTGTGCAAGTTCTCCCACTTAAAAAGATGAGAGAGGCCTGTAATTTTCATCATAGGTACACTTCAATTATGACTGACAAAATTAGAAAAATTAGAATTGTAGGATTTTTAATGAATTTATTTGCAAATTATGGTGGAAAATAAGTATTTGGTCACCTACAAACAAGCAAGATTTCTGGCTCTCACAGACCTGTAACTTCTTCTTTAAGAACAACCTTAAACAGTCACACTTCAAACTCCACTATGGCCAAGACCAAAGACCTGTCAAAAGACGCCAGAAACAAAATTGTAGACCTGCACCAGGCTGGGAAGACTGAATCTGCAATAGGTAAGCAGCTTGGTTTGAATAAATCAACTGTGGGAGCAATTATTAGGAAATGGAAGACATACAAGACCACTGATAATCTCCCTCGATCTGGGGCTCCACGCAAGATCTCACCCCGTGGGGTCAAAATGATCACAAGAACAGTGAGCAATAATCCCAGAACCGCACGGGGGGACCTAGTGAATGACCTGCAGAGAGCTGGGACCAAAGTAACAAAGCCTACCATCAGCAAGGGCATTGAAGATGAAACGTGGCTGGGTCTTTCAGCATGACAATGATCCCAAACACACCGCCCGGGCAACGAAGGAGTGGCTTCGTAAGAAGCATTTCAAGGTCCTGGAGTGGCCTAGCCAGTCTCCAGATCTCAACCCCATAGAAAATCTTTGGAGGGAGTTGAAAGTCCGTTTTTCCCAGCAACAGCCCCAAAACACCACTGCTCTAGAGGAGATCTGCATGGAGGAATGGGCCAAAATACCAGCAACAGTGTGTGAAAACCTTGTGAAGACTTACAGAAAATGTTTGACCTCTGTCATTGCCAACAAAGGGTATATAACAAAGTATTGAGATAAACTTTTGTTATTGACCAAATACTTATTTTCCACCATAATTTGCAATTAAATTCATTAAAAATCCTACAATGTGATTTTCTGGATTTTTTTTTTTTTCCTCATTTTGTCTGTCATAGTTGAAGTGTACCTATGATGAAAATTACAGGCCTCTCTCATCTTTTTAAGTGGGAGAACTTGCACAATTGGTGGCTGACTAAATACTTTTTTGCCCCACTGTACATGTAGATATGGTTAAAGGGACTATGCATATATGATGAACAGAGAGTAGCAGTAACATAAAAGAGGGGTTGGCAGGTGGTGGGTGGTGGGACACAATGCAGATAGCCCGGTTAGCCAATGTGCAGGGGAATTGGTTGGTCGGGCCAATTGAGGTAGTATGTACATGAATGTATAGTTAAAGTTACTATACATATATGATAAACAGAGCGTAGCAGCAGTGTAAAAGAGGGGTTGGGGAGGCACACAATGCAAATAGTCCGGGTAGCCATTTGATTACCTGTTCAGGAGTCTTATGGCTTGGGGGTAATATCTGAAGCCTATTTTCCTAGACTTGGCACTTCGGTACCGCTTGCCACGCGGTAGTAGAGAGAACAGTCTATGACTGGGGTGGCTGGGATCTTTGACAATTCTTAGGGCCTTCCTCTGACACCGCCTGGTGTAGAGGTCCTGGATGGCAGGCAGCTTAGCCCCAGTGATGTACTGGGCCGTACCCATTACCCTCTGTGCTTTGCGGTCGGAAGAAATTTCCGTACCAGTGACGCAACCAGTCAGGATGCTCTCAATGTTGCAGCTGTTGAACCTTTCGAGGATCTGAGGACCCATGCCAAATCTTTTTAGTTTCCTGAGGGGGAATAGGCTTTGTCGTGCCCTCTTCACGACTGTCTTGGTGTTTTTGGACCATTCTAGTTTGTTGGTGATGTGAACACCAAGAAACTTGAAGCTCTCAACCTGCTCCACTACAGCCCCATCGATGAGAATGGGGGCGTGCTCGGTCCTCCTTTTCCTGTAGTCCACAATCACCTCTTTAGTCTTGGTTACGTTGAGGGATAGGTTTTTTTTCTGGCCAGATGTCTGACCTCCCTATAGGCCACATATGTCAGAGTCAAGGCCCGCGGGCCACATCCGGCCCGCAAGAAGGTTTTTTACGGCCCCTGGGATGATCTTGATTTATTATTAGAACCGGCCCGCAGCAAGCCGGCAGCCCGCAGATCTTTTACACGCACCAATACTACATTTCCCACAATGCAAAGGTGACGCACCGAGCAGTAGGCTGCTTCATTTCAATATTTATTGGCACAGCAGTCGTCAGCATCACAGTAAAATTAACTTTCAGATACCCATCAAAAATGGCAAAACGGAAGGTGGATACTGAGAACCGGGGGTTTCAAACAAGGTGGGAGTCGGAGTATATGTTCACGAAGGTAGCTGGAAAACCTGTGTGTCTTCTGTGTGGAGAAAGTGTGGCGGTACTGAAAGAGTATAATCTGAGACGACATTATGAAACGAAACACGCGGACAAAAACAAGAATATGGACATGGAACAAAGGCTACAAAAGGCCAGTTTTATTTTGGCAGAAGAGATCGCTAAATCAGCCCGGCCATTTACGGAGGGGGATTTCATCAAAAACTGCATGATTAAAGTTTGTGACGAAGTTTGCCCAGAAAAAAGGCAACTCTTTTTAAATGTGAGTCTGAGCAGAAACACCATTGCCGAGAGAGTAGACCAGTTGTCCATCAATCTAAAAGAGCAGCTTGTGAAAAAGGGAAAAGATTTTATTGCATATTCCTTGGCTGTGGATGAGAGCACCGACATTTCTGACATTGCCCAGTTGTCAATTTTCATCCGCGGAGTGGACTCCAACCTAAGCGTGACAGAGGAGTTTTTGGCTTTACGTCCTATGCATGGCACAACTACGGGGCATGATTTGTATGAAGAGGTGTCAAGATGTGTAAATGAGATGGAGCTGCCTTGGGAAAAACTCGTGGGTTTGACAACCGACGGAGCACCTGCGATGTGTGGACACAGGAGCGGACTGGTGGCGAAGATACGGGAAAAGATGCAAGAGGAAAACGCGACAGGTGAGCTGACAGCTTATCATTGTATCATACACCAGGAAGCGTTGTGCGGTAAAGCCTTGAAAATGGAGCATGTAATGAGCATCATCACGCGCACAGTTAACTTTATCAGAGCCAAAGGTTTGAATCACCGCCAGTTCAAGGCATTTCTGACGGAGTTAGAAACGGAGCATGGTGATTTGCCTTATCACACAGAGGTGCGATGGCTAAGCCAGGGAAAGGTGCTTCAAAGATGTTTCGAGCTTCGTGAGGAGATTTGTCTGTTCTTGGACAGCAAAGGGAAAGACACAACACAACTCCGAGACGAAATGTTTCTGTGTGAAATGGCTTTTCTGTGTGACATTACGAGTCATCTGAATGCAATAAACTTGCAGCTGCAGGGTCGGGATCGTGTCATCTCTGATATGTACAGTACAGTGAAGGCATTTAAAACCAAACTGACTCTGTGGGAGACGCAGATGCGGAAAGAAAATTTGAGCCACTTTCCCAGCTGCCAGACCATGAAAGAGAAGCTCTCTACCAGTGCGTTCCCGAGCACACAGTTGGCTGATAAAATAGGTATGCTTGCCGCTGACTTTCGATGCCGATTTGCTGACTTTGAAGCACAAAAAAGCAGGTTGGAACTGCTCGGTAACCCATTTGCTGTTGACGTGGAAAGCTCACCACCAAACCTCCAAATGGAGTTGATTGACCTCCAATGCAATGATGCACTGAGGGCAAAATATGCGGCAGTGGGTGCTGCGGAGTTCGCCCGTTTCCTCCCCGGCACAATGCCCCAGCTGCGCATCCAGGCTGCTCAAACGTTGTCTATGTTTGGCAGCACATACCTGTGTGAACAACTGTTTTCTTTGATGAACCTGAACAAAACATCACACAGAAGTCGACTTACTGCTGAACACCTCCACTCAATTCTGAGGATTTCTTCAGCTCAGAGCTTTACCCCGAACATTGATGAACTTGTGGAAAAGATGGGACACCACCAAGTATCACCCTCAACCTCAAACAAGTGAACATTACTGTGCAATCACATATTTAGAGTTTTTACTCAGTTCAAGTTTAAAAGTTAAAATTTAATATTTGTTTTCACTGCATGTTACTTCTCCTTAAACAAAGTGTTGTTTTTGATTAATAGATTTTTGCACTTTATTTTTTTGTATTTCAATCCAATTATATTTTAAAAATATTTCAGTTGAGTGGATGATAGAAAATTGCTATTATTGTTTTTTCTTTGAAGTAAATTTAGCCCACTTTTGCTAAAATAGAAAATATAGTCTACTGATGGTGCCTTGAATACCGGTTTCTTTCATTTAATGTTCATGTTATGGGGATATTTATATAAAGGAAATTTGTCTTTTGTGTCTGTTGAAAATTAAAGATTACTGACAGAGCCATAAGAAAATATTGCTTTATTTATCTGATCATATTGTAATATATTTGTTAGGTTTTCAGTAGGTTCAATTAGGTTCACTAGACTATATGCGTCATTTAAAAATTTTTCAATGAACATTCGAACAGTCCGGCCCTCGTCTTGTAGCTGATTTTTTTATTTGGCCCTCCGTCCATTTGACTTTGACACCCCTGCTATAGGCTGTCTCGTCGTTGTCGGTGATCAGGCCTACCACTGTTGTGTCGTCTGCAAACTTAGTGATGGTGTTGGAGTCGTGCCTGGCCATGCAATCATGGGTGAACAGGGAGTACAGGAGGGGACTGAGCACGTGCCCCTGAGGGGCTCCAGTGTTGAGGATCAGGGTGGCAGATGTGTTGCTACCTACCCTCACCACCTGGGGGCGGCCCGTCAGGAAGTCCAGGATCCAGTTGCAGAGGGAGGTGTTTAGTCCCAGGAGCCTTAGCTTAGTGATGAGCTTTGAGGGTACAATGGTGTTGAACACTGATCTGTAGTCAATGAATAGCATTCGCACGTGTCCAGTTGGGAAAGGGCAGTGTGGGGTGCAATAGAGATTGTATCATCTGTGGATCTGTTTGAGTAGTATGCAAATTGGAGTGGGTCTAGGGTTTCTGGGATAGTGCTGTTGATGTGACCCATTACCTGCCTTTGAAAGCACTTCATGGCTACAGACGTGAGTGCTACGGGTCTGTAGTCATTTAGGCAGGTTGCCTTCGTGTTCTTGGGCACAGGGACTATGGTGGTCTGCTTGAAACATGTTGGTATTACAGACTATTACAGACTCAGGGACATGTTGAAAATGTCAGTTAAGACACCTGCCAGTTGGTCAGCACTTGCGTGGAGCACATGCCCTGAGCAATCTCTGTCAAATCGGTTGTTGATCTTTGCTAGTCAACCATTTTCAGGTTTTGCCATAGATTTTCAAGTTGATTTAAGTCACAACTGTAACTCAGGAACATTCACTGTCTTGGGAAGGAACTCTAGTGTAGATTTGGCCTTCTGTTTTAGGTTATTGTCCTGCTGAAAGGTGAATTCATCTACCAGTGTCTGGTGGAAAGCAGACTGAACCAGGTTTTCCTCTAGGATTTTGCCTGTGCTTTCCATTCAATTTTTTCCCCCTGAATAACTCCCCTGTCCTTAACGATTGCAAGCATACCCATAGCATGATTTAGCCACCACTATACTTGAAACTATTTAGAGTGGTACTCAGTAATGTGTTGCATTGGATTTGCCCCAGACATAACACGTTGCATTTGAAAACCTCCATAGTCTTGTAGTTTATTCTGTTTTTGAAATTCACTGCTCGACTGAGTGTAGGGGGTACGGAGATAAAGTAGACATTCAAAATCATGTTAAAGACTTTTCCTAAGTCTGAATCGGGCCCCATGAGCTCCCATGAGACTAGCCTACACTCTCACTCTTTCTCTTTCCCTCTCTTTTTCTGAATCACTGCCTCTCGTTCTCCCTCTCTCTCTGTCTCTCTCTCCTCTCTTTCATTTCCCCCCTAACCCTTCACTCTCTCTCTCCCCTGTCTCTCTCCATCTCGCTTTCTCTCCCTCCCCATCTTTCTCTAACCCCTCTCTTTTTCTTTCCTTTTTCCCCTCATTTTCATCTCTTCTTCCTCTGTCTATTTTTGGTCCTTCATTCTCGACCACCTGCAAACCGTCTAATTAGCTCACATCTGTTACTGCGTCGTTCATCTAATCACACACACACACACACACACACACACACACACACACACACACCCATCTCAGCAGCACTGCACACGCCTGGCTCCATTCTTCTATCCTTCCATCCCACTAAAATCTCAGTAATATATCTGCATTGCTTGTAAGTACACACATTCACACGCACCGCACACACACTCACTAAAACACACATACGCTCTGGCATACACATAGGAAGAAAGCAGACAGCAGCAATCTTGATCTACAAATGCCTCTCGCTCTCTGTTAATGACTAGTATAGTATCATCGAGTCTTACTGCAAACACCACAGTAATTACACCAGAGCTATTTTCTCAAGTAACTCTGCAGTGGAGTCAGCTGTAATTCACTGGAAATATGTTTTTTAAGCATACTGTATGCTTAAAAAACATATTTCCAGTGAATTACAGCTGACTCCACTGCAGAGTTACTTGAGAAAATAACTCTTGTCTTTGTACATTAGTAATGCTTTACAATGATTATGATAGTGATGGTGGTGGTGATGATACTGATGTTGATTGCGATGATGATTAAGATGATGATCATGATGACGATGATGATGACAATGATGATTAAGAGGATGATCATGATGACAATGATGATGATGATGATGATTAAGATGATGATGATGATGATTGAGATGATGATGATCATGATGATTACGATGATGATGATCTTGATGACAATGATGATAATGATTATGATGATTAAGATGGTGATGATGATGATGATTAAGATGATGATGATCATGATGGCAATGATGATGATGATTATGATGACAATGATGATGACGATTAAGATGATGATGATCATGGTGACAATGATGATCATGATTAAGATGATGATGATGATGATGATTAAGATGATCATGATGACAATGATGATGATGATGATGATGATTAAGATGATGAAGATCATGATGACAATGATGATGATTATGAAGATGATGATTATGATGATGATTCCGATGATAATTATAATAACGACAACAATGATAATGATGATGTCTGTGTGTTTTTCTCTCATCAGGTCTCCGCAGCAGTTACTCCTGCAGTGTATGTAGTGTGGTGTTGAACTCCATTGAACAGTACCATGCTCACCTCCAGGGCTCCAAGCACCAGAACAAGTAAGTTGATAACACTAACTATGGCGCACGAAAGAGAGAGAGAGAGAGAGAAGGTGAGAGAGAGAGGGGGAGAGAGACAGATAATGGGTGTGCAAACTGTGAACAGGACTTCAGCGCAGTAATTTCCAGAGACGGAATCAGTTGCACTCGGTCTCTTCTGCATAGAATCTATTGACTTTGGTTCCAATATGGGTAGCCTATATGACAACAGCCATATTTCTCATTACATCGAAAATAAAGTTGAGTAAAAATTCTACCACCATCTGCAGTCAAATAATTAACTTTGTTCATTAATCAACAATTGAACCATAGCTGGCTAGCTTTCTGTACTTTGCAGAACAAATAGACATAAATTAATTTTGTTGACAAAACCAGAAAGGAAGAGACAAAGTGAGAGGGTCCACTCTGGAATGCAATGATAAGCAGACTGATAAGCAGGCGGATAAGCAAACCGCCTGCCTTCCCGCCTTTGGAACAACGACTCCTATGGTTAGAGCGGAGACAAGATCATCTGGTCATTATATACAATATCTCTGACAAAACATATCTGGTTCTCCGAGGACAGATGCTGCAGCATTCCATTCTTTTGCTTTGGACAGTGTTCTTGTATTGGGGATTACTGGGGTCATACAGCACAGCGTGCTCCTCAACTTTGACCTGTCCTGTCAAATCACAATATCTTTCAAGGAGGGTCGGGGGAGGGGTCTAGTCTACTGCATCCTCTGCCTCGAAAGATCATACAAGGTAGACAATCATCTGCAATTGCCTTTCTGTTCATCAGCTGGTTTGAATGTTTAAAAAGTTTAGAAAAAGCATTGATACTATAGATACAGTAGAACAACCCACCTCCAACTATGAACTTGGAAGACTACAGTTGCATTTATATATTAGTTTTGCAAACAGGTAGACCTACTGCTATAGATGTAGCATACTATTGTTATTAATGTTTCTATTACATTTTCATACTATGATGCTGAGTGAATATGTTTTTAAGTGTTGAAATAGGATTTGTACCAATTATTTCAGGCACTTTGTATGGTGTTTACGTGAGTGGATCCAAGAAAAATAGATCCAAACCTAATTTTAGGTTGCTGCTACAACAGCCGCACAACGTCTACGCTTTACGCACGTGCCGATGTAGCAGGTAACATTGACTTTAGTAAGCCTATCAACTCTGTATCACGCAACTCTCACAGACGTGGATTTCACTCGTGTGGTGTAGCTGGGCCATAAGGGGGTCTAGGTGCTGTGGCAGTCAGTGCTCAGAGAATAGTAATAATCTACATTATAATGTTGTGTTCACGTGATGCTGATCAATAACGTGTTGGTGTAAAATGTGTGATTTTATACAGCTCTCCCCCTCTCTAAATAAGAAACAAGCACATACACAGGAAAACACACACACACGGTTCCGCTCTATGCATCCTCCCACTCAATGAGTTGCCCAGCAACATGTTGTCTATCAAGGTAGAATCAATCCATCAGAGTGTGTGTGTGTGTGTGTGTGTGTGTGTGTGTGTGTGTGTGTGTGTGTGTGTGTGTGTGTGTGTGTGTGTGTGTGTGTGTGTGTGTGTGTGTGTCATACCAGGCGGTGATATAGCCGACAGGATGCTCTCAATGGTGCATCTGTAGAAGTTCATGAGGATCTTAGGGCCCAAGACAAATTCTTCTTCAGCTTCCTGAGGTTGAAGAGGTGCTGTAGCGCCTTCTTCACCATGCTGTCTGTGTGGATGGACCATTTCAGGTTGTCAGTGATGTGCACGCCGAGGAACTTGAAGCTTTGTGTGAAATGGCAACTAGAGGTGTGTAGATCACTGAGAGAGAATATGACTGGACTTCCGTACACACACACACACACACACCGGACACTATCTGTAACAGAGGTTTATATATCACTGTAAGAGGAGATGACAGGGGTGGCAGCACTTTCACCTTTACTTTGTGTGTCTGCTAATCACCACTTAGTACAGCTGATTTACACTGTCGAGAGAGAGAGAGAGTGAGAGAGAGAGGTATTTGAGAGAGCGAAATGTGTGCGAGGGAGAGCAAGAGATGTAAGGGAGAAAGAGATGTAAGAGAGAGAGAAATGGGAAGTGAAAGAGAGAAAGGAAGATGGGAATGAAAGAGAGAGAGATGGGAATGAAAGAGAGAGAGAGGTAAGTGAGAGAGAGCGAGATGTGAGAGAGAGCGATGTAAGAGAGAAAGAGAGATGGGAAGTGAAAGAGAGAGAGAGAGAAAAAGAGAGATGGGAAGTAACAAAGATAGAGATGGGAATGAAAGACAGAGAGAGAGAGCGAAAGAGATGGGAAGTGAAAGAGAGAGAGAGAGAGAGATGGGAAGTGAGAGAGCGCTAGAGCGAAATGGGAAGTAAGAGAGAGCAAGAGAGAGAGAGAGAGAGAGATAGATGGGAAGTAAGAGAGAGAGATTGCAAGATAGAGGGAGACAGAGAGTTAGGACTGGCACGTATAACCATGTAACCAGCGATTATGGATGAAGAATATGAATAAAACAAAATGGGCATCAGAACCATTCTAATACATTCATTTTGTTGTATTTTTATGTAAATATATCTAATATATCCAATAGCAGTAGTGTACATTTGTAAACATGCTAAAAAATATGATACCATCTCTGCTGACAGTAACATTTAGTGTTACCCTGTATTTATCCTCGCTACTGTTATCGCTACTTGTTCGCTACTTGTTCTTAAAACTGTATTGTTGGTTAAGGGCTTGTAAATAAGCATTTCACTGTAAGGTCTACCTGTTGTATTCAGCGCATGTAACAAAGGCTAGCAAACAGAATATATACACTATCGTTCAACAGTTTGGGGTCGCTTAGAAATTTCAACATTAACAAAGTCTACACTGTATTTCTGATCAATTTTATGTTATTTTAATGGACCAAGAAAAAAAAATATTTAAAAAACAAGGACATTTCTAAGTGACCACACATTTTTGAATGGTAGTGTATGTGTGCAAAAGATGCATGATAGACTTGTTTACTGCAGTTTCTAGGCAACACAAAGCTGTGCTACTGCTGCTGGAAGCTGTGCAGCAGACAGAGATGAGAGAAAAAAGCAGCTTTTTTAGCTATTTTCTTTCTGTTATAACGGTGAATGTGGACATTTACCTGACAAACATCCATAACCGAAAATTCCAGAACCATCACAGCCCTACAGAGAGACAGACAGAAAGAGAGAAGGGGGAAGGGAGGGAGGATAGAAGTGCGTGAAGATAAAGAGGAGATTTAAAGTGGACAGAGGTAAGCACCACATTGCTGACTGAGGTAAGGTTTCAGTGCTTCAAAGGTGGTAAGGGTGAATGAGAGAGAAGATGGAGGGATAGAGGGGTGCAGGGGAAAGAGGGATAAAGAATGGAGTGAGAGAGAGAACCAAGGGATGGGGGATAGAGGGATATAACAGAAGAGGGTTAGCTGTGAGGCCACTGAATCAGCTAGACTCAGTGTCAGCTCAAAGTAAAGTTGGACTTATGTGGAGTGGAATGTGCAAGACTAAGTCCTCTGAGAGAGAGAGAGAGAGAGAGAGAGAGAGAGAGAGAGAGTGTGTGTGTATAAGAGATGGAAGACTGATGGAGCAGGACAGGGAGATTTAGGAAAAAGGGAGAGAGTGGGGAGGGTGTGAAACAAAGTGATGGAAAGGGGTAGTTATGGCAGCGTTTACCAAACTTGGTCCTTGGAACCCCAA
Source organism: Oncorhynchus mykiss (assembly GCF_013265735.2). NCBI lineage: Eukaryota > Metazoa > Chordata > Actinopteri > Salmoniformes > Salmonidae > Oncorhynchus > Oncorhynchus mykiss. Next base: position 36,423,820 of record NC_048587.1, read on the forward strand.
GGGGTGCATGCTTTGGTTTTTGCACTAACACTACACAGCTGATTCAAAAAATCAAAGCTTGATGACAAGTTGATTATTTGAATCAGCTGTGTAGTGCTGGGGCAAAAAACAAAACGTGCACCCCTTGGGGTCCAGAGGACCGATTTTGGGAAACGCTGAGTTATGGAGACGAGAGAGAGATGTATGAAGCAGACTGGGTGTATGTATTTAAGGCTGTGTGTATTGATAAGGTGTCAAAAGAGTAATCTCCAGTTACTGTAAAGGTTTTTATCTGTGTGCGCACCTGTATCGATTCCCCAGGGAATCCTGGAACAAGACAGGAGGTTCCAACTCACTAGCCACATATTGGCCCATCGCTTCCCAAATAACTGATTAACCGCTGAGGCTGTGTGTGTATGTGCGTTTGTGTGTGTACGTGTGAGTGTGCATGCGTGTGTGTGCCTTCCTGCATCACAGCACATCAGTGTGCATCTCTTCTAGCAGAGTATAGTCAGAGGGCAGAGAATTATGTGATTGCAAATAATGCCCCTGTCTCAACCTATTGTGCTGCATAGTTTGTGAGCTGTCACATAACACACACAGAGAGAGAGAAAGAGAGAGAGAAAGAGAGAGAGAGAGAGAGAGAGAGAGACACAAAGCAGAGGTTTATCACTGAAGCTCAACTTTGTTCCATGGGGAAGGCTTCTCATTTAAGCAGAGAAAGAATGCTGAGCGAGTGTATGTGTATGTTTGTATGTGTGAGTGTGTGTTTGTGTAAGTGTGTCAGATTGATGGGCTTCCAGACTTTTAGGCAGGACATTTTAAGCAAGTGTTCCTCTCCCTCAGGAGTAAGCTATCTAATATAGTACACAGAGTGTTTGGCTACTGAGAGAGAGAATGTGTGCATGTGGTGTTTGTGTGTGCGTGTGTTTGTGTGTGTGTGTGTGTGCGTGCGTGCATGCATGTGTGTCGGTGTATGTGTGTGTGACAAGCCTCAGCTCGCGTAAGGAGCTTTGTGGAGGAGATGAGAGTTCAGCTGACAGTGGCTGAGGATTATCTGAAAGCATAGAAACAGCCTTAAAGAGAGAGTGTGTGTGTGTGCGTGCATGCGTGCGTGTGTGTGTGTGTAAATTGTAAAGAGCCATTTCCCTCAACAGGGACCATCAAAGTTCTTAGCTTTTATCTTTAATTATTTGGGAAAAGTGACTCCTAGTACACACTCAGCCCTGTCGAGAACGTTCATATTATAAAACAAGAAATATGTATCTTCAGATACAGATGTATGGTCTGCCTCACTGATGATGCATAATAAATATAAAAGCTATAATTCTTAGTTGCTACATCCATTTTGGCACTAATACATTTATGATATACAGTGCATTCGGAAAGTATTCAGCCCCCTTCAATTTTTCCACATTTGTGACTCGTTTCAAAAAACTAGGCATATGTCATGCGTCACTACTTCAGGAGAGCCTTTTTAATCAAAAGGTGTTTTTGGGGGGGCAGAAATGCCTTCTGTATCAAGTGAACTTTCATGTGCCTTAATAACATACTTATATGTCATCTGTAAATATGAATACAATTGTTAAATTACGAGCCTAGTTGGTTCAGTCTAACAAAAACGACACCAACCGTCCCGCAAGCCATGATTGGTAGAGATAATGAATGGGCTGGACATGCCGAGAGATGAGTTCGGATTGGTCTGCCATGTAGCAGCTCCTGTCTATTTGAGCTTGTAGGTAATCCTTTCTAACGCAACTTTTTTTGAACAATATCCCGTAGTAGAACTGCATAAGTGTTACTCTAGAGTAAGATAGCTAAGGGGATCTTCAAACTATGGGCAACCATGGCATCCGTGTCAGAGAGGTAGAAGCGTCCATCCCTGTATACTCTAGCTAGGTACATTTCAGATATTACACGTTTCTAATTTTGTAAGAAAGTCATTTTAATTTCAAGTGTATTTTTAGCTAGCTAACTAACGTTAGCTGACTGGGTCGCTAGCTAATGTTACGTGTATGATCTGTGTAGTAATCTGTGTAGTAATAGTATTTGTATCTCAGAGCCATTTGCTTTGCTAGTTATAGCCTAATATTAACTAGCTAACATTGAACCTGGTTGGTTAGCTACCTGCAGATTTATTTGGGGTAGTAAAGTCACGAGTTGGGATTATGCTTCATTGTTTAGCTAGCTAGCTACATGGCTTAACAGAAGACTCCACTATGTAAGTAATAATTTCAATAGAATGTTAGATGAGACTGTCTAGCACGTGGATTGGGATATGTTCCGCATTGCGTCAAACAACAACATTGACGAATACGCTGATTCGGTGAGCGAGTTTTTTAGCAAGTGCATTGTTGATGTCGTACCCACAGCAACTATTAAGACATTCCCAAACCAAAAACCGTGGATTGATGGCAGCATTCAATCGAAACTGAAAGCGCGAACCACTGCTTTTAACCAGGGCAAGGTGACCGGAAACATGACCGAATACAAACAGTGTAGCTATTAGAGGTCGACCGATTAATCGGAATGGCCGATCAATTAGGGCCGATTTCAAGTTTTCATAACAATCGGAAATCGGTAATTGTGGACGCCGATTTTACAGGTTTTTTATTTATATTTTTGTACACCTTTATTTAAACACCGATGCCTTTCTTAAAATTAAACAATTAAAATACACAGAAGTATATTATTTTAAACCTGCATATTTAGCTAAAATAAATCCAGGTTAGCAGGCAATATTAACCAGGTGAAATTGTGTCACTTCGCTTGTGTTTGCACGCAGAATCAGGGTATATGCAACAGTTTGGGCCGCCTGGCTCATTGCGAACTAATTTGCCAGAATTTTACATAATTATGACATGACATTGAGGGTTGTGCAATGTAACAGGAATATTTAGACTGATGGATGCCACCCGTTAGATAAAATACGGAATGATGATAGTTTCCAAATTCTACCATATTAATGACCTAAGGCTCGCATTTCTGTGTGTTATTATGTTATAATTAAGTCTATGATTTGATAGAGCAGTCTGACTGAGCGATCGTAGGCATCAGCAGGCTCATAAGCATTCATTCAAACAGCACTTTCGTGCGTTTTGCCATGAGCTCTGCTGTTTATGACTTCAAGCCTATCAACTCCTGAGATTAGACTGGAGTAACGATGTGATGTGAAATGGCTTGCTCGTTAGCGGAGTGCGCGCTAATAGCGTTTAAAACGTCACTCGCTCTGAGACTTGGAGTAGTTGTTCCCCTTGCTCTGCATGGGTAACGCTGCTTCGAGGGTGGCTGTTGGCGTTGTGATCCTGGTTCGAGCCCAAGTAGGAGCGAGGAAAGGTACGGAAGCTATACTGTTACACTGGCAATACTAAAGTGCCTATAATAACATCCAATAGTCAAAGGTACAGTGGGGAGAACAAGTATTTGAAACACTGGTGAGGGATCAGCCCAGAACTACACGGCAGGACCTGGTCAATGACCTGAAGAGAGCTGGGACCACAGTCTCAAAGAAAACAATTCGTAACACACTACGCCGTCATGAATTAAAATCCTGCAGCGCACGCAAGGTCCCCCTGCTCAAGCCAGCGCATGTCCAGGCCCGTCTGAAGTTTGCCAATGACCATCTGGATAATCCAGAGGAGGAATGGGAGAAGGTCATGTGGTCTGATGAGACAAAAATAGAGCTTTTTTGTCTAAACTCCACTCGCCGTGTTTGGAGGAAGAAGAAGGAAAGTACAACCCCAAGAGCACCATCCCAACCGTGAAGCATGGAGATGGAAACATCATTCTTTGGGGATGCTTTTCTGTAAAGGGGACAGGACGACTGCACCGTATTGAGGGGAGGATGGATGGGGCCATGTATCGCGAGATCTTGGCCAACAACCTCCTTCCCTCAGTAAGAGCATTGAAGATGGGTTGTGGCTGGGTCTTCCAGCATGACAACGACCCGAAACACACAGCCAGGGCAACTAAGGAGTGCCTCCGTAAGAAGCATCTCAAGGTCCTGGAGTGGCCTAGCCAGTCTCCAGACCTGAACCCAATAGAAAATCTTTGGAGGGAGCTGAAAGTCCATATTGCCCAGCGACAGCCCCGAAACCTGAAGGATCCGGAGAAGGTCTGTATGGAGGAGTGGGCCAAAATCTCTGCTGCAGTGTGTGCAAACCTGGTCAAGAACTACAGGAAACGTATGATCTCTGTAATTGCAAACAAAGGTTTCTGTACCAAATATTAAGTTCTGCTTTTCTGATGTATCAAATACTTATGTCATGCAATAAAATGCAAATGAATTACTTAAAAATCATACAATGTGATTTTCTGGATTTTTGTTTTAGATTCCGTCTCTCACAGTTGAAGTGTACCTATGATAAAAATGACAGACCTCTACATGCTTTGTAAGTAGGAAAACCTGCAAAATCGGCAGTGTATCAAATACTTGTTATCCCCACTGTATCTAGGTTAGATTACTCGTTGGTTTTTACTACATTGTCGGAACTAGAAGCACAAGCATTTCGCTACACTCACATTAACTTCTGCTAACCATGTGTATGTGACAAATCACATTTTATTTTATTTATTTTATTTTTATTGACTATTGGCTATGTGTCACGTTCTGACCTCTATTTCCGTTGTTTTGTATTTATTTAGTATGGTCAGGGCGTGAGTTGGGTGGGCAGTCTATGTTTGTTTTTCTATGTTTTGGGGCATTTCTATGTTATCGGCCTAGTATGGTTCTCAATCAGAGGCAGGTGTCATTAGTTGTCTCTGATTGAGAGTCATACTTAGGTAGCCTGGGTTGCACTGTTTGTTTGTGGGTGATTGTCTATGTTAGTGGCTTGTGTCAGCACAGGTCTCATTTTGTAGCTTCACGGTCGAATTTGGTTTATTGTTTTTGTTACTCTTTTGTATAGTGTTCAGTCTTTCTTTATTAAAGATCTACCATGGACACTTACCACACCGCATATTGGTCCTCTGATCCTTTTCGCCTCTCCTCTTCAGATGAAGAGGAGGACGACCGTGACACTATGCCATTTGGATGTGGGCTACACTAGTTCATTTAGCAGACAACATTGGCTCAAAATTCTGTGGCATTATTTTATATTATTTTATAGTACGAAGAATACAATTGAACAAAGTTGAATGAAATAGAAAGTATATTTTCTCCAAACGATTCGAGGGAGTGCGCACATGCGGCTTGTCTGTGTTGAGCTCTTAACAAAGAAATAGGTACTCCTACATGCTTAATTTGGAGTTATTAATGTAACTTTAGTTGTTGTACAAACATTGGGCTATATGTTTTGTGGCTGCATGATGCGACTCTAATGATGTTTTAGAAAAAGTTGCTTGAAAGGCATGAGCTCTGCTTTTTTTCTTGTGCAGGTTGTACACACATCATCAGTCTCTCATTCACAATTTGACAAGCACTTGATAATGCTTCGACTTTTCCGGCGGCGTCCCCTTTGTGTGTCCGTAATGCCTTTTGCGGCCAGTGGCCGTTGAGCCCTTGGGCTAAAAATAATAATTATAATTCCCTTCTCCCTGAGTGCTACATCCTCCAAAGCACCTCCCATTTACATGGCTCTCCATCCCATGATCGGATCTTTCTCACAGGCTATAAGTGAAGACAGACAAATCGGGGACGCAACTGTGCATGTCCTTATCCAATTCCGAGGTGCATATTGAAGATATTGGAAGAACTGTTCACATTTACAGTGCCTTGCGAAAGTATTCGGCCCCCTTGAACTTTGCGACCTTTTGCCACATTTCAGGCTTCAAACATAAAGATATAAAACTGTATTTTTTTGTGAAGAATCAACAAGTGGGACACAATCATGAAGTGGAACGACATTTATTGGATATTTCAAACTTTTTTAACAAATCAAAAACTGAAAAATTGGGCGTGCAAAATTATTCAGCCCCTTTACTTTCAGTGCAGCAAACTCTCTCCAGAAGTTCAGTGAGGATCTCTGAATGATCCAATGTTGACCTAAATGACTAATAATGATAAATACAATCCACCTGTGTGTAATCAAGTCTCAGTATAAATGCACCTGCACTGTGATAGTCTCAGAGGTCCGTTAAAAGCGCAGAGAGCATCATGAAGAACAAGGAACACACCAGGCAGGTCCGAGATACTGTTGTGAAGAAGTTTAAAGCCGGATTTGGATACAAAAATATTTCCCAAGCTTTAAACATTCCAAGGAGCACTGTGCAAGCGATAATATTGAAATGGAAGGAGTATCAGACCACTGCAAATCTACCAAGACCTGGCCGTCCCTCTAAACTTTCAGCTCATACAAGGAGAAGACTGATCAGAGATGCAGCCAAGAGGCCCATGATCACTCTGGATGAACTGCAGAGATCTACAGCTGAGGTGGGAGACTCTGTCCATTGGACAACAATCAGTTGTATATTGCACAAATCTGGCCTTTATGGAAGAGTGGCAAGAAGAAAGCCATTTCTTAAAGATATCCATAAAAAGTGTCGTTTAAAGTTTGCCACAAGCCACCTGGGAGACACACCAAACATGTGGAAGAAGGTGCTCTGATCAGATGAAACCAAAATTGAACTTTTTGGCAACAATGCAAAACGTTATGTTTGGCGTAAAAGCAACACAGCTGAACACACCATCCCCACTGTCAAACATGGTGGTGGCAGCATCATGGTTTGGGCCTGCTTTTCTTCAGCAGGGACAGGGAAGATGGTTAAAATTGATGGGAAGATGGATGGAGCCAAATACAGGACCATTCTGGAAGAAACCCTGATGGAGTCTGCAAAAGACCTGAGACTGGGACGGAGATTTGTCTTCCAACAAGACAATGATCCAAAACATAAAGCCAAATCTACAATGGAATGGTTCAAAAATAAACATATCCAGGTGTTAGAATGGCCAAGTCAAAGTCCAGACCTGAATCCAATCGAGAATCTGTGGAAAGAACTGAAAACTGCTGTTCACAAATGCTCTCCATCCAACCTCACTGAGCTCGAGCTGTTTTGCAAGGAGGAATGGGAAAAAAATTCAGTCTCTCGATGTGCAAAACTGATAAAGACATACCCCAAGCGACTTACAGCTGTAATCGCAGCAAAAGGTGACGCTACAAAGTATTAACTTAAGGGGGCTGAATAATTTTGCAAGCCCAATTTTTCAGTTTTTTATTTGTTAAAAAAGTTTGAAATATCCAATAAATGTCGTTCCACTTCATGATTGTGTCCCACTTGTTGTTGATTCTTCACAAAAAAAATACAGTTTTATATCTTTATGTTTGAAGCCTGAAATGTGGCAAAAGGTCGCAAAGTTCAAGGGGGGCGAATACTTTTGCAAGGCACTGTACTTTTCATCAGCCAACAAGATGAATAGGCCTAACGAACAGCAAAAGCACGAGCCTATGTCAATCTACTATCCCCCATAGTACAAAGTTGACCAATTCTGTGCAAGAAATAAATATTCCACACATAGTCTGGGACAGCTGTGGGTTGCGATAGATCCCAAATTAATACAACCACAAACACCAAAACATTTCTTATAACATTTTTTACACAGTTTCTGTTGCGCGCAAACAGGTAAGTCACTTGATTTCAATATCTTAGCAAAGTGAACAGGCTATGTTGTTCAAACAGTTGGAGATAGACAGGAGGGTAAATTCATAACAGTTTAACTGTTCTACCTTGTTAGCAACCAAATACTTCCTAGTTGTCTAGACTTTAAATACAAAGATTAGCTAGCTACTCACTTTCACATGGGCTTCTGCTTAAGAGATTGTTCATTTTCTATAATGTCTGCTACAAGAAGTTGTTCTTTATTAGTGGGTGTGCATTGTGCATGGTTCATGTTGAGTTTGTAACAAACATTGCATTTTCATAGACACACTTGAAAGCCAAATCAGTGATTATTGCAACAACAAAAAATATTCAACTGTTTTGATAAAATAAGGCTTATATTTAGCCTAGGTATAATTTTACATGCATTTTATTGACTTTTAATTGTACATCAAAGCTTATGTAGAAAAACTGCAAAACATGTTTTATTTATATTGTGAATCGCCCATGAATCTGAAATGTTTTGGCCATATCACCCAGCCCTAGTATACACTATCACAAGTCAAATTCTTTTCAATTTATTGAGAGTTGACTGTAGCAGACACACAGACACACAGTCAACTATATAGCAACAGACCTTTCTCTGTATTGTCATTATGTACAATGCAAATACATGTACATATTTGGAATGATTATAATAACTAGTGCTGTTACTGACCTCTTGTCAAGGGCTAAAGGGTGTGTGTGTGCATGTGCATGCATGCGTGCGTGCGTGTGTGCATGCATGTGCAACCTCTGTAGTAATGTGTGTCTGTCCTAAGGATAGATGGTTGTGAGACTGCAGACAAGCCATTCAACCTTTTAGCCCAGTCACACACTGGATACACACACACATAGACACAAGCTTACCTGCAGCATATGTGTGTGGGTATAAAAGCAGTCCATCTCGCATGTAATGATAAAGTACATCCTCTCTCTCTCTCTCTCTCTCTCTCTCTCTCTCTCTCTCTCTCTCTCTCTCGCTCTCTCTCTCTCTCTCTCTCTCTCTCTCTCTCTCTCTCTCTCTCTCTCTCTCGCTCTCGCTCTCGCTCTCGCTCTCTGTCTCGCTCTCGCTCTCGCTCTCTCTCTCGCTCTCTCTCTCTCTCTCACTCTCTCTCTCTCGCTCTCTCTCTCTCTCTCTCTCTCTCTCTCTCTCACACTCTCGTACTCTCTCTCCTGTCAGCCCCTGGCGAGGTCTTTCTCCCCTGTCAGCCCCTGGCGAGGTGTAAGGTTAATTCAGGACTACCGCTGGCTCACACTCATTCCACACGCCCCCACTCCCTTCATCCATCCCTCTCTCTAAAACAACAGAGCGCTCTTACTCCCTAACGTCTGACAAGTGCGGATTCAAAATATGCCCTCAGCCAGCAGCCAGAGAATAAACAAAAACAACAACAACACACACTATATGCGTTAACAAAACACCCACGCACGCACACTGTCACAACCACACACATACACTGTCACATTATCCCGTATGTATTTTGAGCTCTTAGCAAAGTAGTGGAAGGTCCATTACTCGTTGGCAGAAGAGAAGAGTAATGTTAAAACACGTTGTTTAACACATGTTGGTTTTGCTACTAAGTGGGGACCCAATAATGTATTGTCCCTAACCAGTAAGCCTAACCCTAACTCTTAACCTAACCCTAACCTTAACCCTAACCTTAACCCTTAAACTAAACCAAACCCTATCTCCTAAACCTAACCCCTTAACCTAATTCTAACCCTTCTAAGCCTTTTTCTTTTTGGAGACCGGCAAATCAAATCAAACTTTATTTGTCACATGCGCCGAATACAACTAGTGTAGACCTTACAGTGAAATGCTTACTTACAAGCCTTTAACCAACAATGCAGTTCAAGAAGAGTTTAGAAAATATTTACAAAAAAAACTAAAGTAAAAAATGCTTAAAAGTAACACAATAAAATAACAATAACGAGGCTATATACAGGGTGTACCGGTAGAGAGTCAGTGTGCAGGGGTACAGGTTAGTTGAGGTAATTTGTACATGTAGGTAGGGGTGAAGTGACTATGCATAGAAGTGATGATGCATAGATAATAAACAGCGAGTAGCAGCAGTGTACAAAACAAATTGGGGGTGGGGGGTCAATGTAATAGTCTGGTGGCGATATGATTAAATGTTCAGCAGTCTTATGGCTTGGGGGTAGAAGCTGTTTAGGAGCCTTTGGTCTTAGACTTGGTGCTCCGGTAACGCTTGCCGTGTAGTAGCATAGAAAACAGTCTATGACTTGGGTGACTGGAGTCTCTGACAATGTTATGTCCCCACTTGTCAGAATGTTCCTTGTTTTTCTATCCTTGTGAGGACTTTTTAAACCAACAAGGATAGTAGTTAGAACACACACACACACACTGTAAATGGAGAAAAAAAAGTGTGAGGAGGAGGAGAGGTCACTGGCCTCTATTGAGCACTCTCTCTATACTACTCTAATAACATTGACATTGCTGTCAGTTTGATAGAGGGTTGAGAGCTGTGCTCACTTCATATCGACTCAACACAGGCAGTTGTGCTTGTCCGACACCTCGAGGGACAGATTCTTGCAGGTGCACTGCTTCCTTAATGTCAGAGTGCCATATCGAGGCCCATGCTTTCAGAGAGGATGAGAGATGGCAAAGGAGGGGAGAAGAGGAGATGAGTAGAGTAGGTCTAAATAAAAAGAAGAATGAGTAGAAATTAAGAGAAGAGTTGTCTTTGGGCACCTGCACACACACACACACACACCTGCCATTTCGCTCACAAATGTTCTGTCTCTCTCCGTTCTCTCTCTTTTCTCTCTACACACACACACCTTAAACAAACACACCTGATATCGCACTTTTTGATTGGAGGTGTTTGAAAGTTTATTTCCCATGATATAAAAAAGTAACCAACTTTAAACTAAATCATCACCTCAGACTTGTATACTGTAGGTAGATCTCAAGTGTTACAGAATATAACTTTAAAAGCCTCACGGTGGAAGAAATGCCATGAAAGTATAGTGTGTAGTGCTGAACGATTAACTTTTATTTTTTTTTGGGGGGGGGGGGGGGGGGGGGGGGGGTATTAAACAACTAATTGACAAACATCAGTTCAAGTACTTGAATTCCAATTAGTTCATTTTTTTGTGAACCCAACGTTTCTCTAGAGAGAAATCAAATAATTTTGAAAGAAATCAAGGATGTATCACAGCGTTGTCAAAGTTTGGCCGGGGTAGAATCCAACCAAAATAAGCCCTATGCGTTTCCATGTGCTTATTTTGGACCTAAACGTTGTCGCATGCCTTCGCGCCTTTGGGACAACAACTCCCAATGTTAGAGCAGAGACATGAGTCATTATATACAATACCAGTCAAAAGTTTGGACACACCTACTCATTCAAGGGTTTTTCTTTATTATTACTATTTTCTACACTGCACTTGAAGAGTTCAAAGTTCTTGAAATGTTCCAGATTGACTGACCTTCATGTCTTAAAGTAATGATGGACAGTCATTTCTAGTTGCTTATTTGAGCAGTTCTTGTAGTTCTTGCAATAATATAATAATAATAATATTATTATTATAATAATAATATGTATTTTACCAAATAAGGCTATCTTCTGTAAACCACCCCTACCTTGTTACAACACAACTGATTGGCTCAAATGCGTTAAGAAGGAAAGAAATGACACAAATTAACTTTTAAGAAGGCACACCTGTTAATTGAAATGCATTCCAGGTGACCACTTCATGAAGCTGGTTGAGAGAATGCCGAGAGTGTCCAAAGTTGTCATCAAGGCAAAGGTTGGCTACTTTGAAGAATCTAAAATCCTAGATATATTTTGATATGTTTAACACGTTTTTGGTTACTACATGATTCCATATGTGTTGTTTCATAGTGTTGATGTCTTCACTGTTCTTCTACAATGTAGAACATTGCAAAAATAAAGAAAACCCTTGAAAGAGTAGGTGTGTCCAAACTTTTGACTGGTACTGTACATATCTCTGGACGGATGCACTTTTACGCATGAGATGTTAGGTTAAATGCAGACAGACCGCATAGACTGCATGAGAGAGGAATGAACACAACACAATGATGAGAGGGACAGAGACAGTTCTTGAAAGAATGCCTTATCTACTTTGAAGAACTAGTACAATTATTTCGTCAGACAGCTCTGCAGCATACTCAGGCACCAGTGGAGGCTGGTGGGAGGAGCTATAGGATGACGGGCTCATTGTATTGGCTGAAATGGAACGGTGTCAAACACATAAAAAATATGGAAACCACGTTTGAATCCGTTCCATTAATTCCATTCCAGCCATTACAATGAGCCCGTCCTCCTATAGCTCCTTCCGCCAGCCAACACTGTTAGACAGGCTAGATGAATAGAATGACTAAAGATTGGGGACTCGGGGAGAACATAATCTTAGATGGCCTGGCTGCCTGACTGCTACTTCCTGAAAAGCGATGAGATGATTTGTTTAAGGAATGAACAATTATAAAGTCATCGAATAACAACAAGGTAACATAAACAACTGAAATATTGTATTATTTAATTGCAAATTCCTATTTGTCTATTGAGGTCTACCCATTGTGGACCTGATTAATGACAATGGAATATTTTCAATGTTTTGGCAATTGAATGTTCACTATTTCTGGCTTTGTAATGTCTATTAAAAAGCTCTACAATTATTGTAACGTCATTATTCCATAATGCATTTCATGTTAAAAAAAACATAATTGAAAGCGAAATCAAAAACGTGATATTTTTTTAAATAATGGAACCGAAACCGAACCCACTTCAAAAAGCATTAGAAGTGCACCATAACAAGAATATAACCAATCCAGCAAATGGGTTCTGTGTTGTTGGGTAAGGGCAGGCCTGGGCAATTATTTTCCATGGAGAGCCACATTAGAATATATTTTGCCATAGCGGGCCAGAATCATATTACAGGATTATTCATCATGTGTATGACTGTGTTGACAGATATATCTACTGCAAATCACGTACAGATATGCTACTTATTTTACATGCACAGAAATAAACCACATCCATGTTCTCCTTTTGGTAGGTATTTTCATTCTTAAACATGTAATGAACTACACGGTACAACGAGTGCGCTGAGAGTTGGGAAGCATGTTCAGGGAGTGATAGTTTTAATAAATAAAATGAACAAGAAACACAAACGCACCGACATGAAAACAGAGTCAATAACACCTGAGGAAAGAACCAAGGGGAGTGACAGATATAAGGAAGATAATCAAGGAGTTGATGGAGTCCAGGTGAGTGTCATGAGGTGCAGGTGCGTGAGACGATGGTGACAGGTGTGCGGGATAATCAGCAGCCTGACGACTTAGAGGCCGGGACGTGACACACGGAGGGAAAAGTACACTGTGCATTCAGCACCACGGACAGAACTCTATTTAACGGGTATGCACAAAAACACAAGAAAGAGAGGGAGGTCAACATTACATTTAACCTACTCAATTAGTGTGAGGAGTGAAGTCTCTGATGGGCATTGACTAGAGCAGTGAAGTCAGGTATAGTTTCTGACATCGCTATGCGCAGGATTGCTGAGAGGTGTGAGTTAGTAAGCGATTATCTGTGCCTTGACTTGTTATATTTCATCACTGAAAATCTCTGTTTACATACATAGGTTGACCCAAACAGTACAAACATCTTCTGAGGATGACTCATAATCTTTGGAAAGTTTTGTTCATCGAGAGATGCATAGAACCTCGTCAGTGACATTGTTTTGACTAGTTCTCCAATCACTGCATCAGATTGAAGATCGATAAGCTCAAGTTGCAGGTCAGTGGGAGCGTTATCCACATTGAAGATGAAAGGAGATGACATTTTCCAACACTTCGAAATCCTCAAAACTTTGAGAAATCTCACTGTTCAAAGCACGCAACAGCGATGTATACTTCTCCCGCTGGTCATCTGATAGGGAAGAGACTAATAGTGTCGGAAGGTGGGTGAGATTGTTGCTTCTACTTGGCGGGTCAGGAGGAGTCATTTTCCCTTGAAGGCTTTGACAAGGCTGTACATCTGAAGTGCAAAAAGGCCCTTCCGTTGTAGTTTGGAATTCAGTTAATTCATGAGGACCATGATGTCCACAGTAAAGGCAAAACCAGCCAACCATTCTTTATCTTGCAGTTGAGGGAAAACCGCATATTTTCCTTTCATTTGCAAAAACTCTGCAATCTCCGACTTCAGGTCCCACGCCCTTTTAAGCACCTCCCCCAAACTCAGCCATCTCCGACTTCAGGTCCCACGCCCTTTTAAGCACCTCCCCCAAACTCAGCCATCTCCGACTTCTGGTCCCACAAAGATTTGACTATTATGAAGTGTATCACTTTAGTGACTGTATCCACAACATGGCTCATTTTCAGAACACATTTACAGAGCACCTCCTGATGAATAATACAATGCAGGAAAATAATTTTCTGATCTGGGTTCAGCTCAGCTACTTGATCTTGTATCCTTTTTAAAAGGCCAACATTTTTTCCCTTCAAGTTTGGGCACCCATCAGTGGTCACGCTGGATAACGTTTTAAAACTCAGTCTCAGCTTAGCCACACACTTATTAACCTCCTCCATTAAATATTTCCCTGTGGTTGTGCACATCATTGAGTGCACTGAAGCAAGCTCCTCTGTAATTTCAAAGTCTGGGGTTGTGCCTCGTAAGAATATCAACAACTGCGCTGTGTCACGTGCATCAATGCTCTCATCCAGGGCCAAGGAGAAATAGGTTAAATCCTTTATCTTGTCTTTCAACTGTTGTTCCATATTCTCTGCGATGACCTCAACACGCCGTGTCACTGTCGTCTTCACAGGGAAACATTTTCAAACAGCTCTTTCTTGTCGGGGCAAAGTATTGCTGCAGAACCAATTAAACATTCTCTACTCCAGGCTCCTGAGTGGCAGAGTGGTCTAAGTCACTGCATCTCAGTGCAAGAGGCATCACTGCAGTCCCTGCCTCAAATCCAGGCTGCATCACATCTGTCCATGATTGGGAGTCCCAAAGTGCGGCACATAATTGGTCCAGCGTCAGCCGGGGTACGCCATCATTGTAAATAAGAATTTGTTCTTATTAACTGACTTGCCTAGTTAAATAAAGGTTAAATGAAAAAATATTTATATATTTAAACATTCTTTAATGAATTCGCCCTCAGCGAATGGCTTGCTTGTTTAGCAATTTTGTGGGACAGTACACAGCTGGCTCTCACAATTCTGTCCTATGCTGAATGCAGTTTTGTGAAAAGTCCTTGCTGCTTTTGCAACTGAGAAAGCAACTCTTTCGATGCACTTGCCCTCTGCTCAGAAGACATATTCCTATATTTCTCTATATCTCTCTCTATATTTGTCTGGAAGTGTCAGGACAAGTTGTAGTCTTTCAAGACAACGATGCTCTCTTTGCACACTAAGCACACAGCTTTCCCTGATACTGTACTTCAATAAAGAAATATTTGGATGTCCACTCTTGCTGGAACACCCGACATTCATTGTAGCTAGCTACTATTTGTAACTGTGACGTGTGTGTCAGCCTGTCAGTCACTGTCTGTCCTCGTGCAGTTGTTATTTATACGTGCATTCAAAATACATGTCCCACAAGCACTGGGATTTAAATCATTACACAAAGAGGCTTTTCATTTGAATCACAAATACGTTTTTCTAAATTTTACTATCGCAAATTCTTTATGCGATCTGAGAATGATTCCACCCGCCGTATTGAATCAGGTCGCGGGCCGCATTTGGTCCCCGGGCCATCCTTTGCCCAGGCCTGGGGTTAGAGTTATGCAAATGCCTTAGGTGATGTTGGGTTAGGGTTACGGTTATGCAAATGCATTACGTGATGTTGTGGCTTGAAACCAGTTTTGGTTTTTCACTGGAAAAGTATTGATTTTCATTTCAATTTTGTTTTGTCCATTTTGGGCAATCATGCTCTCCCCTCTTCTCACCCTGCCCCTAGCACTAAACCTCAGCCCTGTCTCCTCTTATCCGAACAGGTTTTAACCTAGTCTATATTGACAGTGCTAGGGCGCATGCATGCACGCATGCAAACACGCACGTACACACACACATTCTCTCTCTCTCTTTCGCTCTCTCTCACACAGACTTTCTCTTAAACACACTCTCGCGCACAAACGCACACAAACACGCACGTACACACACACATTCTCTCTTTCGCTCTCTATCCTACACACACTCTCTCTTAAATACACTCTCGCACACAAACACAAACAAACCTGCACACTACTGTAAAAAAAACAGTAAGGAATCTCAGTGGCAAATCCCATTTAGGAATCAGACTTTCTTTCACATTTCTGCAGACACATGGTCCTCTAGAGACGTTTGTGGGGAGAGGTAGTGAAGGGAGAGCGGAGGGGATGTGAGAGGTGCTGGGGTGAGGGTGAAAATGAGATAGGTAAGGGGAGATGAGGCAATAATGGAGTGAGGTGAGGTAAGACAGGGGTAAGAATGGGGGAGATGAGGCAAGAATGGGGAGATGAGGCAAGAATGGAGTGAGGTGAGGTACGACTGGGGTAAGGATGGGTGAGGCAAGGGGAGATGAGGCAAAAAGGAGTGAGGTGAGGTAAGACTGTGGTAAGAATGGGTGAGGTAAGGGGAGATGAGGCAAGGATGGAGTGAGGTGAGGTGAGGTAAGACTGGGGTAAGAATGGGTGAGGTAAGGGGAGATGAGGCAAGGATGGAGTGAGGTGAGGTAAGACTGTGGTAAGAATGGGTGAGGTAAGGGGAGATGAGGCAAGAATGGAGTGAGGTGAGGTAAGACTGTGGTAAGAATGGGTGAGGTAAGGGGAGATGAGGCAAGGATGGAGTGAGGTGAGGTAAGACTGGGGTAAGAATGGGTGAGGTAAGGGGAGATTAGGCAAGGATGGAGTGAGGTGAGGTAAGACTGGGGTAAGAATGGGTGAGGTAAGGGGAGATGAGGCAAGAATGGAGTGAGGTGAGGTAAGACTGTGGTAAGAATGGGTGAGGTAAGGGGAGATGAGGCAAGAATGGAGTGAGGTGAGGTAAGACTGTGGTAAGAATGGGTGAGGTAAGGGGAGATTAGGCAAGGATGGAGTGAGGTGAGGTAAGACTGGGGTAAGAATGGGTGAGGTAAGGGGAGATTAGGCAAGGATGGAGTGAGGTGAGGTAAGACTGGGGTAAGAATGGGTGAGGTAAGGGGAGATGAGGCAAGAATGGAGTGAGGTGAGGTAAGACTGTGGTAAGAATGGGTGAGGTAAGGGGAGATGAGGCAAGAATGGAGTGAGGTGAGGTAAGACTGTGGTAAGAATGGGTGAGGTAAGGGGAGATTAGGCAAGGATGGAGTGAAGTGAGGTAAGACTGGGGTAAGAATGGGTGAGGTAAGGGGAGATTAGGCAAGGATGGAGTGAGGTGAGGTAAGACTGGGGTAAGAATGGGTGAGGTAAGGGGAGATGAGGCAAGAATGGAGTGAGGTGAGGTAAGACTGTGGTAAGAATGGGTGAGGTAAGGGGAGATGAGGCAAGGATGGAGTGAGGTGAGGTAAGACTGGGGTAAGAATGGGTGAGGTAAGGGGAGATGAGGCAAGGATGGAGTGAGGTGAGGTAAGACTGTGGTAAGAATGGGTGAGGTAAGGGGAGATGAGGCAAGAAGGAGTGAGGTGAGGTAAGCCTGGGGTAAGAATGGGTGAGGTAAGGGGAGATGAGGCAAGAAGGAGTGAGGTGAGGTAAGACTGGGGTAAGAATGGGTGAGGTAATAGGAGATGAGGCAAGGATGGAGTGAGGTGAGGTAAGACTGGGGTAAGAATGGGTGAGGTAAGGGGAGATTAGGCAAGGATGGAGTGAGGTGAGGTAAGACTGGGGTAAGAATGGGTGAGGTAATGGGAGATGAGGCAAGGATGGAGTGAGGTGAGGTAAGACTGGGGTAAGAATAGGTGAGGTAAGGGGATATGAGGCAAGGATGGAGTAGGGTGAGGTAAGACTGTGGTAAGAATGGGTGAGGTAAGGGGAGATGAGGCAAGGATGAGTGAGGTGAGGTAAGACTGGGGTAAGAATGGCTGAGGTAAGGGGAGATGAGGCAAGGATGGAGTGAGGTGAGGGGAGGCTGGGGTAAGGATGGGTGAATTGAGGGGAGATAAGCCAAGAATGGAGTGAGGAGGGGAGGGCAGGCTGGGGTAAACATGGGTGAGATGAGGCAAGAATGGGGTGAGTTGAGGTAAAGCTGGGGTAAGGATGGGTGAGGATTGAGGAAATTTCAGGTTGGATTCCTTTTTCAGGATTCATATCAGGAGACAACTGAGAGAAAAAAACATCTGTAATTTATGTCACACCAAGACTATAGACATTGAATGTTATATATGCATGTAGAAATGTTAAATCTTTAAGAGTGCAAAAGCCTGTCGGACTATAGCCTCAAAATACATAGGCACGCACCAGTGGAGGCTCCTCGGATGAGGAAGTGGAGGACCATCTAACTCAGTGAATTTCAAAAATATAAAAATAGTCAAACATTAAAGTTATCCTCTTTAGATAAAACTATACTAAATATATTCACGTCACCAAATAACTAATTAAACACACTGTTTTGCAATGAAGATCGACAGTAGCCTCAACAGCACCCTCTAGGGTAGCACCATGGTGTAACCGGAGGACAGCTACTGTATTTTCCATCCTCCTCTTGATACCAGAATTTTGACTTCGATACTGATACCAGGTTTACTATCAAGATACTTGATACCATCAGGATACTCCATACCAAAAAGATACCGAAACAACAACAACAAAAATGCTTATTAGCAGTATGGCACTTGATCCGGACAGATAAACTCAGCTACTGCTCTGTTCAATCGCTGGGCATCTTTTGAGTTCAATATCATTACATTTGAACATTTTTATGTAAATGTTTTAGAGACAGCCATGTATGCGTTAATGAATCAATTATACAATTATACAATCAATTTGACTTTGTTTTTATCTAACTACAAAACAACATAAGTAATGTTAAGGTAATCATTTATTTGAAAGGTAAATCTCTATTGATGAACTGGGTAATGAAAAATATAGCCTAGGTCTATTCACAATACAGGTAAAGACATATTATTAATTAGGAGTGTGTGCATGCATTGAGATATTGAGCTTGCTTTAGTTGATATCATGGGACTAAAGATGACAAACAGTCTGTTCCATTTAGGACTTATTTAATTGGAAACTGCTAGGAGAAATGTTTTATTGTCCTGATCAACAACATTTGCATAGGAGAGGCAATCTCTTCTTGTATAAAAGTGTGCGCTGTCTCTTTAAGAAAGTAATTATGTCATTGCAAGGCAGAGTGGCTGTGGAATCTGACTTTGTGCCTATGGAATCTAGTGGAAAAAAAGATGGGAAGTGAGGAAGTGATTGAGTTAATTAATAACGTTTTTGGTAATGATCAGCTTTGAGTCAGCATATTTAGCCTTAGGGTTATCACTAACAAAGTACTAGGGTAGTGAATTCAGCTATATTTTTCATAGCCGTCTATTTACCACCACAAACCGATGCTGGCACTAAGACCGCACTCAACGAGCTGTGTAAGCAAACAAGAAAATGCTCATGCAGAAGCGGTGCTCCTAGTGGCTAGGTACTTTGATGCAGGAAAACTTAAATCCATTTGACCTAATTTCTACCAGCATGTCACATGTGCAACTAGAGGAAAAAAACTCTAGACCACCTTTACTCCACATGCAGAGACGCAGATAAAGCTCTTCAATATTGTCTGCTAGAGAATTTAAAACCTTTTTTTGTAAGAATGTGATTGATTTTATGAAATGTAGCTTAATTAATTTGATTAATATTATAGTGCTTCTAATCCAAGAAAAACGAAACCCTCAGGTGTTCCATTAGGAAAATATGGCGCTGTACAACGTGACGGTCGGGAGTAGGCTACAGTACTAAGAGCATTACATTTCCACTCTCTATTTCTAGTCTAACCAATACTCAAACGGAGATGAAAACAGTGAAATAAAAATCTCATTCATTTGTCAAGACCAGTCCCCATGCTTGTCTCAGAGCAGTGCGAAACAGTGCTAACCCGTTGTCCACAGCGGGTAGGCTATTGCTTCAAGTCCTATTGCTTCTAACTTCAATAAGCTTTTAAAATAAATAAGACCTACACCACTTAACAGCACATTACTCAACACTAGTGAGATTATTGTCGCCTACGGTGGGCCTACAGTATATCGGAAAATATTTTTTTCAATGACGCGGCATAATTGCAAATAATTAGATTTAGAGGATTGGAGGATTCTAAATTAATATCTAAGGGGAATTTTTCATTAGGATCTTTGAGAATATCTAAGGGGCTTTTATATTATTCTAAATTAATTATTAATAATAATATTCACTTTGTTTAAAAAATTATTATATTTTGGAGATGATTTCAGTTTCAAATAACCTAAAGTGAGCTATTGTAATCTGAATAAAGGCCCAAAAAATATTTGTAAAGGCCAAAATATTTATTTCTGTTTTTAGAGGGAGAGAAACCATAAGCCCACTATTTTCTGGACAAGGACATCCCGGCCGTGCAAACCCTACCCTGACCCAGACGACGCTCGGCCAATTGTGTGCCGGCCTGTGGGATTCCCATTCACGGCCGGTTGTGATACAGGCAACTTAACTAAGAAATACATTTCACGATACAATTCTCCCCCTACCCTCCTTCTTGACAACAGTCTATTGTCCTAATATCCCATAATGGCGCTGTACAAGTAAGCTACAGTAAGAGCACCTTCTTCATCCTCATCATTCAGTTAATTGAAATTACATTTTGAAGTCGTGCACAGTTATCAGTTTCAATTTGGTTGATGTTGCCCATTCATTGTCAGTTAGAGACACATTAGCGCCTTGGGACCAAAAAGCATAATCAGTGCTCTAACTCCACCTTGCGCTGGTCTGGAGCCATGAAGCAGTGATGCAGGGTACCGTACTAAACCACACATTTCCTCTAAGTCCCACAGCATAACCTCAAAACTTTTAGTTGAGCAACCACTGTACCTGAATTGTTTCAATAGAAGCTCTCGTTTTATTTTCAAAATGACTGTTTGGACTAATGATTACACCGAAGATCAGCTAGATGTAGGCTAGAGTGTGCAAGGCGGTATTGAACGTGTCACTGTCTGTCACCAATTTGTCTCTTGACCTGTGTGCACCTACGTTATAAACTTTCATTTGTAAGCTAGGTTGTAGCAACCTCATGATGGGTATAGAGCAAATTTGAGTATCATGTAGTAGCCTAAACCTTTCGATGTTACATTGAGCTGAGTGAATGGACTGCATCAACGCCAGTGGCACTCAGGCACGTGTGCACACATGAATACACACACACACACACACACATACACACACACACACGCACGCACACACACACACAAACACTGAACTGTGAATGTTAAGAGTGCAAATATTGTCTCTTATAGGCTGAAACACACTTGTCTGAAGCCAAACCAGTATATGAATCCTGTCAGTAGTGAGTGAGTGAGTGAGTGAGTGAGTGAGTGAGTGAGTGAGTGAGTGAGTGAGTGAGTGAGTGAGTGTGTGTGTGTATGTGTATGTGTATGTGTGTGCACACGTGCGCACGTGTGTGTGCGTGTGCTGTGTGTGAGGTGAAATGGGGCAACTATAGCTACCCTTGGATGAGTTGGGGAGAGAGACGAGACAGCTGAACTCATCTTGGGTAGAGAGAAAAAGAGCACTCTCTGTGAATGAAGTGCAGAATAATGTACCACAGTTATAGTGTTAATATGCTGTTTGGATCCCAGTCACAAAACCAGAAATGGATAGCTAAAGTCTACAGTTATTTTTTTGGGGGGGCTGCTCTAGCCTATATGTTTTTTTTTCTCCAGATCTTTCTTTCATCTGAATATCAAATGTCCTGTTAAATGTATTCACTCCACTATGCCTTCATTAAGTAATAACAGTCCTCAATCAAACAAATCTCAATGTTTTAATAGATTCTTTCTAAATGCCCACCTGTGGCGTCTCTTTAGCTCTGTGTAATAATGTGGCTAGCGTAGGAAACATTTAAACATAATCACCAGGAACATGATACACCCAGAATCCCTCTGTAATTACTTATTTTAAAAACCAGAGCGATTTATTTACTCCTTATCTCCATCTATTTGTACGTTTGGGAACAGTCAGAATGGGAAGCATTAAGGAACAAGAGCCATAATGAGAAGATTGTGAAGTCGGATTATTGTATAATGCCTTCCATTGATGGTTGTGTACTCTCTCTGTACTCAGTTGTCCTCTCCGTCTTCAACAAAACGTCTTCCGAAAAAAACAGGCATCCAAGTGAAAGCAGCAGATGATTAAACTGTTCTATTTTAGGCTGACTTTGAGTAGACTTCAGTGATTTAAGTATTTCATAATTGTGGGCAAAGAAATGTAACCACAAAGGCAAAATACAGTCTCAGAGACAGTTAAAGAGGAAATTATTTCAAACATTTCCTCTTGACTTGTGTTCAATATATCTCAGAGAATCCTGCTGACTCATCTTTTTCTCTTCGTTCTCTATTTCAGCTTGAAGCAGGTCCAGCAGTAAAGCACTGGGACCAGAGACCTGTGGACATTTGGAAAATGGGAAAATGCTAATACTAAACATGGGAGTAAGGAGCTTGGTAAAATGAAGACTCCTTGGGAATATTGTTTCTTGGAATTTTGGAAGACTGAGAAACTTCTACAGAGGGCTCAGGAGTGTGTGTGTGTGTGTGTGTGTGTGTGTGTGTGTGTGTGTGTGTGTGTGTGTGTGTGTGTGTGTGTGTGTGTGTGTGTGTGTGTGTGTGTGTGTGTGTGTGTGTGTGTGTGTGTGCACGCATGCGTGTGTGCGAGCTTAGGAACAACTTTAATCTTACGATGTCTTGAAGGTTACTGAGGACCTATGTGTTTGATATGTGTACTTTAAACCAACAGCAGTCAGAATAACATTGGGTATTGCTGGTGATCGCCATACTGCTTGAGTGTGTCCCAAATGAAACCCTATTCCCTTTATAGTGCACTACATCTGACTAGGGCCCATAGGGTGCTGGTCAAAATTATTGCACTATATAGACTCCTTTTATGAACCACAATCTTACAATCTAACTAACTGATGTCAGTGTTACCCAGAGCGGTGATAACCATTACACTGATAGTCATAGAGTAGAAGAAACAACATCATAATCACCACTATATCAGCCCAGAGGGTCAAGGCTGCAATACATACTATAAATATTTTATAATTCTATTCATACAAAATATTTTCCGAAGGACTGTAGGTTATCTGTGCATCAAATTGAGTTCTCAGTGTGTTGCTCATAAACATACAGTACTAGTCAAAGTTTGGACACACCTACTAATTCCAGGGTTTTTCTTTATTTTACTATTTTCTACATTGTATAATAAAAGTGAAGACATCAGAACTATGAAATAACACATATGGAATCATGTAGTAACCAATAAAGTGTTAAACAAATATATTTGTTTATTATATTTTAGATTCTTAAAAGTAGCCACCCTTTGCCTTGATTACAGCTTTGCACACTCTTGGCATTCTCTCACCCACCTTCACCTGGAATGCTTCTTCAACAGTCTTGAAGGAGTTCCCACATATGCTGAGCACTTGTTGGCTGCTTTTCCTTCACTCTGCAGTCCAACTCATCCCAAATCATCTCAATTGGGTTGAGGGCAGGCAATTGGTCAAATATCCCTTACACAGCCTGGAGGTGTGTTTTGGGTCATTGTCCTGTTGAAAAACAAATTATAGTCTCATTAAGCACAAACCAATGGCGTATCGCTGGAGACTGCTGTGGTAGCCATGCTGTTTGTGTGACTTGAATTCTAAATAAATCATCGACAGTGTCACCAGCAAAACACCCCGACACTATCATACCTCCTCCTCCATGCTTCACATTGGGAACCACACATGCGGAGATCATCCGTTCACCTACTCTGTGTCTCACAAAGACATGGCGGTTGGAATCAAAAATGTCCAATTTGGACTCATCTGACCAAAGGACAGATGTCCACCAGTCTAATGTCCATTGTTTGTGTTTCTTGGCACAAGCAAGTCCCTTCTTCGTATTGGTGTCCTTTAGTCATGGCTTCTTTGCAGCAAATCAACCATGAAGGCCTGATTCACGCGGTCTCCTCTGAACAGTTGATGTTGAGATGTGTCTGTTACTTTAACTGTGAAGCATTTATTTGGGCTTTTATTGAGGCTGGTTTCTCTAATGAACTTATCCTCTGCAGCAGAAGTACATCAACTCTGGGTCTTCCTTTCCTGTGGCGGTCCTTATGAGAGCCAGTTTCATCATAGCTCTTGATGGTTTTTACGACTGCAATTGAAGAAACTTGACATTTTCCAGATTGACTGACCTTCATGTCTTGAAGTAATGATGGACTGTCATTTCTCTTAGCTTTTTTGAGCTGTTCTTGCCATAATATGGACTTGGTCTTTTACCAAACAGAGCTATCTTCTGTATACCACCCCTACCTTGTCACAACACAACTGATTGGCTCAAATGCATTAAGAAGGAAAGAAATTCCACAAATTAACTTTTAACAAGGCACACCTGTTAATTGAAATGCATTCCAGGTGACCTTATGAAGCTGGTTGAGAGAATGCCAAGATTGTGCAAAGCTGTCATCAAGGCAAATGGTGGCTACTTTGAAGAATCTCAAATCTATTTTGACTTGTTTAACACCTTTTTGGTTAAAACACGATTCCATATGTGTTATGAGTGTTGATGTCTTCACTATTATTCTACAATGTAGAAAATAGTAAAAAAAATAAAGAAAAACCCTTGAATGAGTAGGGGTGTCGAAATTTTGACTGGCACTGTATATTGAATATATACAGTGTATATACATGTATAATAAATATATAAAAATGTGGTGTAGTGGGTTTAAGGATACAGTCTGCAACTTGAATATCCTCTGTGGCTACTCAATGTACTGCAAACACACTTGGGCAGGAAGGAAAATACAAATCTACTGGTTACATCTGCCAAACCCCACCTCCTCAGTTTATAACCAAGTACAGTGGCAGCACTTCTGACTGGAATGGAAAATTACAGATTGCAAATTGAAACAACCACAGAATACAGGCATGCAGTAGTACGTTAAACTAATGGTCAGTATCTGTGGTTCAGTAAACAATCCTATGTTTAGTACCTCTGTGATTAATGATGTCATACACGCCATAGTGTCATTCAGAATCCCTTTTCTCCAAAATAATATGTGAGATGACACCATACATTTTTAGGGCATTTTCAAATGTCAGCCATACAGACTTGCACTACAAGACCACCAATGGAGTAGGTTGAAGTTTCACCTAGCCACTGATCTAGAGTCAGTTTTGGGTTTCCTGAAGTCACTGGAATAAAGGACTTACTGTATGGTTCGTGGCGCTCACTAACAAAGTGTTATTGTTCACTTTGCCACAACCAAAACATACGGAAACAGATCAATGGAACGCAGACCATGGGGGATACCACATACAGTTGAAGTCGGACGTTTACATACACTTAGGTTGGAGTCATTAAAACTCGTTTTTCAACCACTCCACAAATTTCTTGTAAACAAACTATAGTTTTGGCAAGTCGGTTAGGACATCTACTTTGTGAATGACAATTCATTTTTCCAACAATTGTTTGCAGACAGATTATTTCACTTATAATTCACTCTATCAAAATTCCAGCGGGTCAGAAGTTTACATACAGTAAGTTGACTGTGCCTTTAAACAGCTTGGAAAATTCCAGAAATGTATGTCATGGCTTTAGAAGCTTCTGAAAGGCTAATTGACATAATTTGAACCAATTGGAGGTGTACCTGTGGATGTATTTCAATGCCTACCTTCAAACTCAGTGCCTCTTTGCTTAACATCATGGGAAAATCAAAAGAAATCAACCAAGACAAAAATTGTAGACCTCCACAAGACTGGTTCATCCTTGGGAGCAATTTCCAAACGCCTGAAGGTACCACGTTCATCTGTACAAACAATAGTACGCAAGTATAAACACCACGGGACCCCGCAGCCGTCATACCGCTCAGGTTGGAGACGCGTTCTGTCTCCTAGAGATGAACGTATCTTGCGAAAAGTGCAAATCAATTCCAGAACAACAGCAAAGGACCTTGTGAAGATGCTGGAGGAAACAGGTACAAAAGTATTTATATCCACGGTGAAACGAGTCCTATATCGACATAACCTGAAAGGCCGTTCAGCAAGGAAGAAGCCACTGCTCCAAAACCCCATAACAAAGCCAGACTACGGTTTGAAACTGTACATGGGGACAAAGATCATACTTTTTGGAGAAATATCCTCTGGTCTGATGAAACAAAAATAGAACTGTTTGACCACAATGACCATCCTCATGTTTGAAGGAAAAAGGGGGAGGCTTGCAAGCCGAGGAACACCATCCCAACCGTGATGCACGGGGGTGGCATGTTGTGGGGGTGCTTTGCTGCAGGAGGGACTGGTGCACTTCACAAAATAGATGGCATCATGAGGGAGGGAAAGTACGTGGATATATTGAAGCGACATCTCAAGACATCAGTTAAGTTAAAGCTTGTTCGCAAATGGGTCTTCCAAATGGACAATGACCCCAAACATATTTCCAAAGTTGTGGCAAAATGGCTTAAGGACACAAAGTCAAGATATTGGAGTGGCCATCACAAAGCCCTGACCTCAATCCTATAGAAAACTTGTGGGCAGAACTGAGAAAGCGTGTGCGAACAAGGAGGCCTACAAACCTGACTCAGTTACACCAGCTCTGTCAGGAGGAATGGGCCAAAATTCACCCAACTTATTGTGGGAAGCTTGTGGAAGGCTACCCAAAACGTTTGACCCACGTTAAGCAATTTAATGGCAATTCTACCAAATACTAATTGAGTGTATGTAAACTTCTGACCCACTGGGAATGTGATGAAAGAAATAAAGCTGATATAAATCATTCTCTCTACTATTATTCTGACATTTCACATTCTTAAAATAAAGTGGTGATCCTAACTGACCTAAGACAGGGATATTTTTACTCTGATTAAATGTCAGGAATTGTGAAAAACTGAGTTTACATGTATTTGGCTAAGGTGTATGTAAACTTCCGACTTCAACTGTAGATGCTGTCATTGGCATTCATTCAAACATGTGTTGGGGTTGAACATGTGTTGGGGTTGACATCCATACAAGCAATATTCTCCCTTGTTACCTCAAGATAGTGGGAAATACACATTTAAGCAGTAGCCTAAATGTAGTCTTATTTTGATGGCTGGCAATTGGGAGATTCTGGTTCTATCTCCAAGGGGGGACACATGCGTGGCATTTCCAAGGTTTTAGTAGAATTCTTACCTGATCTAACAGTTTGCTTCCAATCTATGCTCGTCAGGAGAGAAGCCCATCATGGGCATCTCTAGTTACTGCATAAGGGCTTGATTAAATCCGTATGGCGGAAGTATCGCGGAAGATCCGTGTTAAAATGTAACAATAATTTCTGATTGAGCTGATATATGCAGTGTTCGCCTTCAATGCAGTCTCCGCGACTGCGGGAACATTGCCTTCATTTTTCAATCACACTATACAGCCCTACGGATTGAATAGAACCCTAAATCATATCTATCTATGCCTAAAAGGCAAGAGAACAAACAGACTTCACAGCTCTATGCTATGCCGGGTTTCTGTTTGTTGATGTTGTTAAAAGAGTTTAATTTATTTTTCCTCTGTGAAGTGGTAAACACATGGTTTGCGTTTTAATAGATTTCACGCTTCTGTTTGAACTGTTTTGGGCCTGATTGGATATTCTGTTTTGTGTCTGGAATGGCAGGGTATGGTTTTATGTAGTCGGGACTTTTAAACAACCATGCCAATGTGAGTTTCAAGGGATGGGTTTTAATGAAGAAAAAAAAATGGTGTGTTTTCTGTAAATATGTGGTAGCTGAAGGTTATAATTGTGTGGTTTTCTAGACCTGTTAAGAGTTTTGTATTAATAGGATACAACATATCACATCAGTACCTGTGTTGAGTTGTGGGTATGATTATGAGATACTGAGTGCTAAGGTAATTCAACCAATTATTTCAACTGTGATACAGAGATATTAAATATGTATGGTAGAAATGGCCATGGATACATAGATATTTGATACATAGATATTAAATATGAATGGTAGAAATTTAATAATGGTTCATCCTTTCTGTTTGCTAAACAGTATTCTCAGTGGTCAAAACTGTCTTAGATGATGTCATTACAACCATATTACAACCATATTGTTTTAAAGTGGTTGAAATTATGTTATTACAATCATATTACAACCATGTTGTTATAAAGTGATTGAGATGATGTCATTACAACCATATTACAACCATGCTGCTGTAAACTGGTTGAAGTGATGTCATTACATCCATGTCATTGTAAACTGGTTGAAGTGAAGTCATTACAACCGGCTATGCATGCTGGGATTAAATAGCAATACACTCCATATACATGTATCAGTGTTAAAGCTTCACCTTACATGTCTGTTCCTGAGTTTTCTTGGGACTAGCTATTTCCCTAGGACTTTACTGGAACCCTAAATGTGAACAACATTTTTCAAAATGGCCACCACTGAGCTGGCACAGAAACTAGCTCAACATGGCCACACCGAGTTGAAAAGAGGAGTATACAAGACAGGGTTGGAGCTGAATCACTGAATAAGAGTTGAAGTTGAACATGAACTGTAATCACCCTGGGTACACACTGTTTGAATCAACATTGTTTAACCAACATTAAATATATGTTGAATTGACTTCTGTGCCCACTGGGATTTGACTCTAAATGACTGAGGAAGGCGACCATACAAACACGGCAGCATTGTGTCAACTTGAGACAACATAGCTGTGAAGTTCTCCCAACGTTGCCTGCAATGTTATAGTGATGTTAGATCTTTGGACCCTGCTAACTGATTCATGATGTATAACTACAGCTACAGTGGATGGGAGAAAACAAACATCACACTGACTCTCCATCTATGAGCTATGAAGACACACCAGTTCGCTGAGAGGCCTTGTAAGACTCACTCTTGGATATTACATTTCACATTTTTGTAATTTAGCAGACACTCTTATCCAGAGCAACTTACGATTAGTGCATTCATCTTAAGATATCTAGGTGAGACAACAACACATCACGATCGTATCAAGTACATTTTCCCTCAACAAAGTATTTACCACAAAATCAGTGCTAGTAGGAAAAGTCAGGGACGGCGTGAATGTTATTTAAGATGCTCTTCAAAGAGGTAGGGTTTCAGATGTTTTCGGAATATGGGCAGGGATTCCACTGTCCTGACTTTAAAGGCAAGCTGGTTCCACCATTGGGGTGCCAGGACAGAGAAGATGACACGATCTTGGAAATGAGCGGACCAAGGCGCAGCGTGAGTATAGTTCCACATATTTATTTCAGTGAAACTAACAAAACAACAAAATTTACAAAAACCGTGAGGACGTAGTGCCCAAACACACTAACAAACAATCAATATCCCACCAAGCAGGTGAAAACAGGGAACCCTTAAGTATGATCCCCAATTAGAGACAACGATAAACAGCTGCCTCTAATTGGGAACCATACTCAATCCCAAAACATAGAAAGAGAATGACTAGAACACCCCCCTAGTCACGCTCTGACCTAAACATCATGGAGAACCAAAGGCTCTCCATGGTCAGGGCGTGGCAGAAGAGCTTTGACTGGCCTGAGTGGGAGCTGCCCTCCTGTAGGGGTGGGAGGGCCAGAAGACCAGAGGTGGCAGAAAGGAGTGCTCGAGTTAAAAATGTTAAAAAACGTTAGCTCACATGGGCTAGTTGATCTGGATAATTCTGACAAGTTATAAATAGCTCTCTAAGGTCTGCAATGACAAGAGGAAAACTGATGATGCACTATCCAATTTCAAATTGCACCTTGTGCATTTTACTATGACAACTTTCAAGTTGAAAGTCAACAATAGCTATACTAATGTCAAGCTAACTGAAGTGTGTGCATCATGTACACACATCTCATGCTCTGGAGAGGTTATGTATGACAATGATTCACCGTGATGCTACATGCTGTTATGAGATGTGTAGGATAGAACGCTGTGATGGAATGTTATGTGGGTGGACGTACTGTATGTTTGTGAATATGAGAACTGCCATGGAAAGTGGGAGTGTAGCTGTAAGACTACTGTGTGCACAATTGTAAACACACCCAATGGTGATGATGATGATATATTTTATCTTTCAAATCTGAGATCTTAGTCTCTTGATGTCTTTGTTCCCTCTCCTTGTGGATCTTGTACATTTTAATAATCTGCAAAAGTTGGGTCAACCACATTACACACACACACAACTGTTTGTGACAGCTCCACCTACAGTACGTCTCCAATGACACACACGCACACACACACACACACACACACACACACACACACACACACACGCACACACACACACACACACACACACACACTGATCTTTGATTCAGACAGGGGAGACAGACGCTAGCACACAGCAAATGTAGAGGATGGGTTGGACAGATTGGATATATCACACCCCTACTGTTATGAAACCATAGTGCGTATGCATACAGTAAAAGACCTCAGAGCAATGGATGGTCTTTAATGCAGAAACTGATCTAGAAGGGCACACGAGTAGCAGAAGGGGGGGTCAATGTAAACAGTCCAGGTGGCCATTTGATTAATTGTTCAGCCGTCTTATGGTTTGGGGGTAGATGCTATTAAGGAGCCTTTTGGACCTAGACTTGGCGCTCTGCGGCAGCCATGTGGTAGCAGAGAGAACGCTCTATGACTTGGGTGATAGGAGTCTAAGACAATGTTTGGGGCCTTCCTCTGACACCGCTTAGTATATAGGTACATCATATGAATACTTCTGTAACATATCGACAGATAATACTGCAAATTGACAGTGGCAGTTATGTTAGACATTAGTTAGACATCACATGTGCTATAAATATCTCTGTTATATATACACTGCTCAAAAAAATAAAGGGAACACTAAAATAACACATCCTAGATCTGAATGAATGAAATATTCTTATTAAATACTTTTTCCTTTACATAGTTGAATGTGCTGACAACAAAATCACACAATAATTATCAATGGAAATCAAATGTATCAACCCATGGAGGTCTGGATTTGGAGTCACACTCAAAATTAAAGTGGAAAACCACACTACAGGCTGATCCAACTTTGATGTAATGTCCTTAAAACAAGTCAAAATGATGCTCAGTAGTGTGTGTGGCCTCCATGTGCCTGTATGACCTCCCTACAATGCCTGGGCATGCTCCTGATGAGGTGGCGGATGGTCTCCTGAGGGATCTCCTCCCAGACCTGGACTAAAGCATCCGCCAACTCATGGACAGTCTGTGGTGCAACGTGGCATTGGTGGATGGAGCGAGACATGATGTCCCAGATGTGCTCAATTCGATTCAGGTCTGGGGAACGGGCGGGCCAGTCCATAGCATCAATGCCTTCCTCTTGCAGGAACTGCTGACACACTCCAGCCACATGACGTCTAGCATTGTCTTGCATTAGGAGGAACCCAGGGCCAATCGCACCAGCATATGGTCTCACAGTGGGTCTGAGGATCTCATCTCGGTACCTAATAGCAGTCAGAGCAGAATTAAATTGCTGTGTGGCCCCCCAAATAAATGCCACCCCACACCATGACTGACCCACCGCCAAACCGGTCATGCTGGAGGATGTTGCAGGCAGCAGAACGTTCTCCATGGCGTCTCCAGACTCTGTCACGTCTGTCACATGTGCTCAGTGTGAACCTGATTTCATCTGTGAAGAGCATAGGGCGCCAGTGGTGAATTTGCCAATCTTGGTGTTCTCTGGCAAATGCCAAACGTCCTGCACGGTGTTGGGCAGTAAGCATAACCCCCACCTGTGGACGTCGGGCCCTCATACCACCCTCATGGAGTCTGTTTCTGACCGTTTGAGCAGACACATGCACATTTGTGACCTGCTGGAGGTCATTTTGCAGGGCTCTGGCAGTGCTCCTCCTGCTCCTCCTTGCACAAAGGCGGTGGTAGCGGTCCTGCTGCTGGGTTGTTGCCCTCCTACGGCCTCCTCCACGTCTCCTGAAGTACTGGCCTGTCTCCTGGTAGCGCCTCCATGCTCTGGACACTACGCTGACAGACACAGCAAACCTTCTTGCCACAGCTCGCATTGATGTGCCATCCTGGATGAGCTGCACTACCTGAGCCACTTGTGTGGGTTGTAGACTCCGTCTCATGCTACCACTAGAGTGAAAGCACCGCCAGCATTCAAAAGTGACCAAAACATCAGCCAGGAAGCATAGGAACTGAGAAGTGGTCTGTGGTCACCACCTGCAGAACCACTCCTTTATTGGGGGTGTCTTGCTAATTGCCTATAATTTCCACCTGTTGTCTATTCCATTTGCACAGCAGCATGTGAAATTTATTGTCAATCAGTGTTGCTTCCTAAGTGGACAGTTTGATTTCACAGAAGTGTGATTGACAGAAGTGTGATTGACGTGGAGGAGGCCGTAGGAGGGCAACAACCCAGCCGCAGGACCGCTACCTCCGCCTCTGTGCAAGGAGCAGCACTGCCAGAGCCCTGCAAAATGACCCCCAGCAGGCCACAAATGTGCATGTGTCTGCTCAAACGGTCAGAAACAGACTCCATGAGGGTGGTATGAGGGCCCGACGTCCACAGGTGGGGGTTGTGCTTACAGCCCAACACCGTGCAGGACGTTTGGCATTTGCCAGAGAACACCAAGATTGGCAAATTCGCCACTGGCGCCCTGTGCTCTTCACAGATGAAAGCAGGTTCACACCTAGCACGTGACAGACGTGACAGAGTCTGGAGACGCCATGGAGAGCGTTCTGCTGCCTGCAACATCCTCCATCATTACCGGTTTGGCGGTGGGTCAGTCATGGTGTGGGATGGCATTTATTTGGGGAACCGCACAGCCCTCCATGTGCTTGCCAGAGCTAGCCTGACTGCCATTAGGTACCGAGATGAGATCCTCAGACCCCTTGTGAGACCATATGCTGGTGCGATTGGCCCTGGGTTCCTCCTAATGCAAGACAATGCTAGACGTCATGTGGCTGGAGTGTGTCAGCAGTTCCTGCAAGAGGAAGGCATTGATGCTATGGACTGGCCCGCCCATTCCCCAGACCTGAATCCAATTGAGCACATCTGGGACATCATGTCTCGCTCCATCCACCAATGCCACGTTGCACCACAGACTGTCCATGAGTTGGCGGATGCTTTAGTCCAGGTCTGGGAGGAGATCCCTCAGGAGACCATCCGCCACCTCATCAGGAGCATGACCAGGCGTTGTAGGGAGGTCATACAGGCACGTGGAGGCCACACACACTACTGAGCCTCATTTTGACTTGTTTTAAGGACATTACATCAAAGTTGGATCAGCCTGTAGTGTGGTTTTCCACTTTAATTTTGAGTGTGACTCCAAATCCAGACCTCCATGGGTTGATACATTTGATTTCCATTGATAATTTTTGTGTGATTTTGTTGTCAGCACATTCAACTATGTAATGAAAAAAGTTTTCAGTAAGAATATTTCATACATTCAGATCTAGGATGTGTTATTTTGGTGTTCCCTTTATTTTTTTGAGCAGTGTATATATATATATATATATATACATTTTTCTTAGAAGGTAGCTTACATCTTGTAGATCGCAGGGAGTACATACCCTTTTCACAGTATAGGGTCAACCTGATCAATACTTGCTGGCACTGACATTTTCTTTTCAAATCGTCATTTTCAGCAAGGTTCCAGCGAAATGTCTTTGCATAACCAAGCCAACCAGCCAGCCAAGTACAGCTTGACTCGGCTCTGTAGTGTGAAAAGCCATACAGTGCAATAGCCTCTCTGTGATGTCTGTGTACAAGTGTTTCCAAGGCCACGCTCTGTGAGAGAAGCCTTTATTCTTTCTCGGTGTCTCTCTGAGACTGGGACTTCTAAAGAAGAGATCAGACAGCAAGGAGCTTTGTTCCTGTCAGAGGACTCTCGAGTCACACACACACACACACACACACACACACACACACACACACACACACACACACACACACACACACACACACACACACACACACACACACACACACACATACACAAACACAGGAGTACATACATACATAGAAGCACATACACACTTTGCTGTCTCAATGCCATTGTATCTAAATTAATATTAAGATGTTAATGTTTTCTTGGCCTCCAGTGTGTGTGTGTGCATACGTTTGTGTTTACTGCTGCCAAAGCAGTGTGTGTATTTGTGTGTGTGTGTGTGTGTGTGTGTGTGTGTGTGTGTGTGTGTGTGTGTGTGAGTGTGACATTTGCAGAGAAGTACAGGGAAAAACATCTGAAAAGGAAGAAACATTCAAATGCAAAAACCATCGGCAATTTGTTCTGATCAAGCAATAGGCTTCAAAGATGTGCTTTTTACCAAAGTTTCCAAAGTAACATGGAAAGTTGTATCAAGACAGGAGAGGAGCAAGCTGCAGTTCAGGGCTGCTGAGTAGAGAGGAAGAACTGAGGAGAGGGGGAGGGCTACACACATACACACCCAAACACCCACACATACACACACTATTTAAAATGCACCAGTTGGGATATAACTTATAACTTAAATATAAAAGCGAGACATCACATTTACTGTTTTGCCCAAGATGAATCCTTAACTTTATACATGGATTTTATGAAAGTGTTTAAAAAAAATACAGTATAAAGGTCTCTGTATAAAATTCAATCTGTATCGCTATTGCGTTACAGACTGCGCGATAGAAGTGTAAAGATTATTTCTGATTGAGCCGACATATGCAGCATTTACCCTAAATGTAGTCTCCGCTAACGCGGGATCATTGTCTTTACATTTCTATCACGCTGTAATGCTGAACTTCCATTATACAGGTTGAATGAAGCCCAAAGTGCCCTTCTTCAATTCATCTTACAATAAGCGGCTTCAAAATATAAAATTAAGAAGGCAAAGTCTGAAGTCTACGCATGTCCTCACCCAAACCATCCATCATTCCCTAATATCAAAACATTATATATATATTTTATGTATTTTTTATTTCACCTTTATTTGACCAAGTAGGCTAGCTGAGAACAAGTTCTCATTTACCACTGCGAACTGGCCAACATAAAGCAAAGCAGTGCGACACAAACAACAACACAGAGTTACACATGGAATAAACAAGCGTACAGCATTGACACAATAGGAAAAAAAAGAAAGTCGCTATACAGTGTGTGCAAATGGCGTGAGTTGGTAAGGTAATAAATAGGACATACACTGCTCAAAATAAAGGGAACAC
Organism: Oncorhynchus mykiss; assembly: GCF_013265735.2. Classification (NCBI taxonomy): domain Eukaryota; kingdom Metazoa; phylum Chordata; class Actinopteri; order Salmoniformes; family Salmonidae; genus Oncorhynchus; species Oncorhynchus mykiss. The sequence goes on from NC_048587.1 coordinate 36,458,675, forward strand.
TTAAACAACACAATGTAACTCCAAGTCAATCACACTTCGGTGAAATCAAACTGTCCACTTAGGAAGCAACACTGATTGACAATAAATTTCACATGCTGTTGTGCAAATGGAAAAGACAACAGGTGGAAATTATAGGCAATTAGCAAGACACCCCCAATAAAAGAGTGGTTCTGCAGGTGGTGACCACAGACCACTTCTCAGTTCCTATGCTTCCTGGCTGATGTTTTGGTCACTTTTGAATGCTGGCGGTGCTTTCACTCTAGTGGTAGCATGAGACAGAGTCTACAACCCACACAAGTGGCTCAGGTAGTGCAGCTCATCCAGGATGGCACATCAATGCGAGCTGTGGCAGGAAGGTTTGCTGTGTCTGTCAGCGTAGTGTCCAGAGCATGGAGGCGCTACCAGGAGACAGGCCAGTACATCAGGAGACATGGAGGAGGCCGTAGGAGGGCAACAACCCAGCAGCAGGACCGCTACCTCCGCCTTTGTGCAAGGAGGAGCAGGAGGAGCACTGCCAGAGCCCTGCAAAATGACCTCCAGCAGGTCACAAATGTGCATGTGTCTGCTCACACGGTCAGAAACAGACTCCATGAGGGTGGTATGAGGGCCCGACGTCCACAGGTGGTGGTTGTGCTTACAGCCCAACACCGTGCAAGTAGTTTGGCATTTGCCAGAGAACACCAAGATTGGCAAATTCGCCACTGGCGCCCTGTGCTCTTCACAGATGAAAGCAGGTTCACACTGAGCACGTGGCAGACGTGACAGAGTCTGGAGAAGCAATGGAGAACGTTCTGCTGCCTGCAACATCCTCCAGCATGACCGGTTTGACGGTGGGTCAGTCATGGTGTGGGGTGGCATTTCTTTGGGGGGCCGCACAGCCCTCCCTGTGCTCGCCAGAGGTAGCCTTACTGCCATTAGGTACCGAGATGAGATCCTCAGACCCCTTGTGAGACCATATGCTGGTGCGGTTGGCCCTGGGTTCCTCCTAATGCAAGACAATGCTAGACCTCATGTGGCTGGAGTGTGTCAGCAGTTCCTGCAAGAGGAAGGCATTGATGCTATGGACTGGCCCGCCCGTTCCCCAGACCTGAATCCAATTGAGCACATCTGGGACATCATGTCTCGCTCCATCCACCAACCACGTTGCACCACAGACTGTCCAGGAGTTGGTGGATGCTTTAGTTCATGTCTGTTAGGAGATCCCTCAGGAGACCATCCGCCACCTCATCAGGAGCATGCCCAGGCGTTGTAGGGAGGTCATACAGGCACGTGGAGGATCGGTTCGATAGTCAGTTTTACGGTGGTATGTTTGGAGGCGTGAGTGAAGGAGGTTTTGTTACGAATTAGGAAGCCGATTCTAGATTTAATTTTGGATTGGAAATGTTTAATTTGAGTCTAGAAAGAGAGTTTACAGTCTAGCCAGACACCTATGTATTTCTAGTTGTCCGCATATTCTTAGTCGGAACCGTCCAGAGCAGTGATGCTAGTGGGGCGGGCGGGTGCGTGCAGCGAGCAGTTGAAGAGCATGCATTTAGCATGCATTTAGATGAAGAGAGAGAGAGAGAAAGAGAACATTTAGTATCAATGTTTTTCCTGCTATTCTAACGTCAGCTACAGGAGATGACAAAAGGGCCTAATATAAATAAGGAATAAGAGGCAGAATGATGTCATTTCCCAACTCTAACTCAACCTCTCTCTGATGAGTTAGTGGGTGTGAGAGAAGGGCTCCTCTTCATTGCCTACTGTCTGAATTCATACTGTTATACCCCATCAATATTCATGAGGAATATCAGTGCCTACACAGAGAGAGAGAGGAAGAAAGGGAGAGAGGGAGAGAGAGGGGGGGGGGGCAGATGAGAAGAGAGGGAGAAGGTCACAGATAGAGAGAAATGGGAGATAGGGACAGATACAGACAAGGAAGAAGAGAGATAGAGAGACAGTAGAGAGAAAAGGGAAGGGGGTAAGAGAGGAATAGAGAGATGGAGATAGACAGAGACAGAGAGAGGCAGGGAAAATGAAAGAGGCAGGGAGAGAGAGAGAGTGAGGCATGGGCAGAGAGAGAGAGAGAGAGGCATGGGCAGAGAGAGAGAGAGAGAGAGAGAGAGAGAGAGAGAGAGAGAAAGACGCAGGAGAGTGCGAGAGTGTATGTGTTTCTAGGTGGATTGCTGCCAAGGTAATCTGAATAATGTAACTCAAGGACACTTCTTCATTGCCTGAGGCTCAGAACTCTACCTCTCTGATGGCACTATACTGGTTTATCTATTTAACCTCTATCAAGCCCGCTTTATCTCTGTGAAATGAATTTCCTTTCATTTTAACGAAGGGTGGCAAGCAGAAATAGGTGGGATGGGCTGAGGGAAACTGAAGGTTGGTATGTGGAACTGGAGACAAGTGGGAGTGACGGTACATTGTTGTTTTCTGTTGTTGTTTTCCTTTGTTGTTGTCTCTTTTGTTATTTTTGTTGGTTGTTCCGGCATTGGGTGGGTGGTGATTTTGGTTGGGTTGAAGTGGGCAGTGGAGAAGGGGGTGGGGGTGGAGAAGGGGTGTTTTGGGGGTGGGAAGTGGAGGGGAAGGTTTTTGCGGGAGGGACTGTGGTGGGGTCTTGGATGGTTGAGGGGCAGCTCTCGAATGGGGGGGGTTCTTGTATGGTTGATTGCCTGGTGTTTGGGAGCTTGGGGCGGTACCCGAGAGGTCTCTGGTTCGGGTTTCTGATTCGACTGGGTGGGGGATCTATCCTTGTGCACTTGGGCGGGACGCTAGACCCTGGTTGCTCCTGTGGGTCACTCTGGATGGGAGTGTCTGCTGCATGACTGAATGTAATGTACATTTTGAGAGGCTTCACTGCAGGTAGATTGTATGTTTAAAGAAATAATCATAAACAAATATATACATGTACAGTATATCTCTGTTGTCGCACCATTCCTGTGCAGCAAGAAGCTCGTTGCTAGGACACACTGCACAAAAGTTATATAGGCCAAGGTCAAATTGCAGGTCAGATTTACTCAGAACATCATGGATGTCAAAGTGGAATTATGTTTTTCTAAATTTTTACAAATGTATCAAATGTGTCAATAAGTCAATTGAGTCAACCCCTTTGTTATGGCAAGTTCAGGAATAATAATGTGCTTAATTAACAAGTTAGATAATAAGTTGCATGGACTCTGTGTAGTAATAGTGTTTAACATGATTTTTGAATGACTACCTCATCGCTGTACCCCACACATACAGATAATTGTAAGGTCCATCAGTCGAATTCCAATGCATCGCAATGAAGGGCACCTATTGGTAGATGCGTAAAAAAAACAAAAGTGGACTAATGTCCCTTTGAGCATGGTGAAGTTATTAATTACACTTTGGATGGTGTGTCAATACACCCAGTCACTACAAAGATACAGGCATCCTGTATCAACCAATCAGGTATTTCACCATGAGGCCAATGGTGACTTTAAAACAGTTACAGAGTTTAATGGTTGTGATAGGCGAAAACTGAGGATGGATCAACAACGTTGTAGTTACTCCACAATACTAACCTAATTGACAGAGTGAATAGAAGGAAGCCTGTACAGAATTTCAAATATCAAAAAACATGCATCCTGTTTGCAACAAGTCACTAAAGTAATACTGCAAAACAAAATTGTCAAAGCAATACACTTTTTGTCCTAAATACAAAGTGCTACGTTTGGGGCAAATCCAATACAACACATTACTGAGTACCACGCTCCATACTTTCGAGCGCAGAGGAGGCTGCATCATGTTATGGGTATGCGTGTAATCGTTAAGGACTGCAGAATTTTTCATGATAAAAAAATGTATGTATTGGAGCAAAGCACAGGCAAAATCCTAGAGGAATTGCAGTTGCATACCAAGAAGAGAGTGAATGTTCCTGAGTGGCCAGGTTACAGTTTTGACTACTTGAAAATCTATGGTAAGACCTGTGCTCCCAACTTTGTAGCAACAGTTTGGGGAAGGTCCTTTCCATTCAAATAAAATAAAATACAGTTTTATTGGTCACATACACATGGTTACCAGGTGCTATTGTGAGTGTAGTGAAATGATTATGCTTCTAGATCTGACAGTGCAGCAGTATCTAACAGGTAATGTCTAACAATTCCACCACAAAACCTAATATCTAACAAATTCCACAACAAAACCTAATACACATAATCTAGCAAAGGAATGGGATGAGAATATATAAGTATAAAATATATGGATGAGCGGTGACAGAGCGGCTAAGATGCAATAGATAGTAAAGAATAGATAGTGAAGGATACAGTATACAGTATATACATATGAGAAGAGTAATGTGAGATATGTAAACATTCTTAAAATGACTCATGTTCCATTTATTAAAGTGGCCAATGATATGATAATGTTTAACAATCTGATGGTCTTGAGAAGCTGTTTTTCAATCTTTCTGTCCCAGCTTTGATTCACCTGTACTGACCTTGCCTTCTGGATGGAAGCGGGATGAACAGGCAGTGGCTCGGTGGTTATTGTCCTTGATGATCTTTTGAATGAGATGTTCGACAAGCAGGTGTCCACATACATTTGGTCATGTAGTGTGTACTGTATATAAATATTACATGTTTTACAAATTTGAGACCCATACCTAGCTCTGTTCGGGGCAAAATTGAAATGGTTAGTGGTTAAACATTTTTCTCGATAAGGGACTCCAACTCTAATCCTCTTACATGACCAGTCCCATCTCCCCTGGTTCGGATCAACTGAGGAATACTTAGGAAAAAAGTTTTCAGGGGAGCAGTGACCTTGACCTTCAACATGTCTTTGATTGATTGAATTGTCATTCCATTTGATAATCATATACTGAATGGCTGCATCAGAAATGCTGTATTCACTGTGGTAGTGTACAAGTACCGTAGCAGTTTAGAAAACACACGCACACACACAGACACTCACACACAGACACACGGACACACACGCACACATGAGTCATAACAGATGACAAGGGCAGAGCTTCACCCTGAACCTTGTAGCCTTAAGCCACCCAGCTATCAAGCAAAGGGCTGCTGTGGAGAGTACTCTGTCTGTCTGTCTGTCTGTCTGTCTGTCTGTCTGTCTGTCTGTCTGTCTGTCTGTCTGTCTGTCTGTCTATATCCCTCTCTCTCTCTCTCTCTCTCTCTGTCTCTGCCTCTGTCTCTCTCTCTCTCTCTCACACACACACACACACACTGCTCCAGGACACACACATACACTTGAACGTGTCACTACTGAAAACTCATAAATGGCTGTTCCAGCCAGGTTACTCGAGATTCAAGGCGATATTCGACATTTGGCCCTCCATTGAATTTCTAAATCCCTCGAGTGAAAAGGTTTGCCCACCCCTGGTATAGAGACACAGCTCTTGTCTTATTTAATTGCTTCAGGAGGACACAAACAAGCCCATGCGCACACCCATGCACGCATACACACACACACACACACACACACACACTATTAGTACATGTGTCTACAAAGGGACTAGCTGTGAGGCATCTGCTATTGTTAGATCCCAGACTGACCTTGAGTCTGGCAGAGGCTAACTGTTTTGTTTTGGGCCAAGCTAGCTGGAACAAGTCACACAGCAAATGTGGATCATAACCATGAACTGCTGCTATTATTCATTTAATCCAAGATCTGCTTCTTTAAAGTGACTGTCCAGTTAAAATCTCACTTTTAAAAAGCAATACTCTGTTATTTCATAGCCAAATAATGTTGTTCACTCATCCTATACTCGTATTTGTGGGCAAAGCATACATTTGAGAAGAAAAAACCCAGTAGAAAACCTCACCTCAAACTTGTATCAAATCCATACCGTTTAAAAATGTTTTGGTATTTCCACTTAGAGGATGAGCTGGCCAATCAGCAGTCTACTCGCATGAATATTTTTAACGACAAGTATACTCCCACACCATTCTGTTGTTGGGGTCCGCGAACACCATTCCAACAAAGAAAAGCTGCTTTTTAACATACTTAATTACACTTTTTTGGAAGGAAATCTATTTCACTAATATTGTCATGAATTATAGTTTGTATGTAATATAAATCTGAAAACACTGGACTTTAACCACTTACCCTAAACTTAACCATTACAAAGAGCAGCCATGCCAACTACATGAGATCAGTGATAGTAGTGTAACTGGTGTGAAATGGCTAGCTAGTTAGCAGGGTGCGCACTAATAGCTACTAACTAACTAACTACTTTGAAGTAGTTGTTTACCTTGCACTGCAAGGGTCGTGGCTTTTGTGGAGCGATGGGTAATGATGCTTCAAGGGTGACTTCAAGGGTGACCTTAGCAGGAACATATGTATGTGATGCACACACACAATTCCTACTGTAGCAAAATAAGTTGTGACACGTACAGTACCAGTCAAAATGTCAGACATACCTACTCATTCAAGGGTTTTTCTTTATATTTACCATGTTCTACATTATAGAATAATAGTGAAGACATCAAAACAATGAAATAACACATATGGAATCATGTAGTAAACAAAAAAGTGTTAAACATATCTAAATATATTTTATATTTGAGATTCTTCAAAGTAGCCACCCTATGCCTTGATGACAGCCTTGCACACTCTTGGCATTCTCCCAACCAGCTTCATGAGGTTGTCACCTGGAATGCATTTCAATTAACAGGTGTGCCTTGTTAAAAGTTAATTTGTGGAATTTCTTTCCTTCTTAATGCGTTTGAGCCAATCAGTTGTGTTGTGACAAGGTAGGGGTGGTATACAGAAGATAGCCCTATTTTGTAAAAGACCAAGTCCATATTACGGCAAGAACAGCTCAAATAAGCAAAGAGAAATTACAGTCCATCATTACTTTAAGACATGAAGGTCAGTCAATATGGAACATTTCAAGAACTTTAAAAGTTTATTCAAACGAAGTCGCAAAAACCATCAAGAGCTATGATGAAACTGGCGTTCATGAAGACCGCCACAGAAACGGAAGACCCAGTTACCTTTGCTGCCGAGGATAAGTTCATTAGAGTTACCAGCCTCAGAAATTGCAGCTCAAATAAATGCTTCACAGAGCTCAAAAATAAGACATATCTCAACATCAACTGTTCAGAGGAGAATGCGTGAATCAGACCTTCATGGTCGAATTGCTGCAAAGAAAGCATGACTAAAGGACACCAATTAGAAATAGAGACTTGCTTGGACCAAGAAACACCAGCAATGAACATTAGATCGGTGGAAATCTGTCCTTTGGTCTGAGGAGTCCAAATTTGAGATTTGTGGTTTCAACCGCCATGTCTTTATGAGACGCAGAGTAGGTGAACGGATTTTCTCTGCATGTGTGGTTCCCACCGTGAAGCATGGAGGAGGAAGTGTGATGGTGTGGGGTGCTTTGCTGGTGACACTGTTAGTGATTTATTTATAATTCAAGGCACACTTAACGAGCATGGCTACCACAGCATTCTGCAGTGATACGCCATCCCATCTGGTTTGCGCTTAGTGGGACTTCATTTTGTTTTTAAACAGGTCAATGACCCAACACACCTCAAGGCTGCGTAAGGGCTATTTGACCAAGAAGGAAAGTGATGGAGTGCTGCATCATATGACCTGGCCCCCACAGTCACCCGACCTCAACCCAATTGAAATGGTTTGGGATGAGTTGGACTGCAGACTGAAGGAAATGCAGCCAACAAGTGCTCAGCATTTTGGGAACTCCTTCAAGACTGTTGGAAAAGCATTCCAGGTGAAGCTTGTTGAGAGAATGCCAAGATTATGCAAACTGTCATCAAGGCAAATAGGTGCTACCTGATGAATATCAAATATGTTTTGATTTGTTTAACACTTTTTTGGTTATTACATGATTCCATATGTGTTATTTCATAGTTTTGATGTCTTCACTATTATTCTACAATATAGAAAATAGTAAAAAATAAAAATAAACACTTGAATGAGTAGGTGTGTCCAAACCTTTGACTGGTACTGTACACGCTTGAGTGTATAATAATAAGTTGCCGTGTCTGAGCCAGAATTGCTCATAGTGACGTGTAAGTGACCTAAATTCACCAAGCCACCATTTGTTATGAAATGCACATGATAATTCAGGCTTTCCCAAACTCGTTCCTCGTGACCACAGTGGTGCACGTTTTGGTTTTTACCCTAGCACTACACAGTTGATTCAAATAATCAAATAATTATCAAGCTTTGATAATTTGAATCAGCTGTTTACTTTTAAGGAAAAAAGCAAAACATGCACCCCTTGGGGTCCTAAGGACCTAGTTTGGGAAATGCTGGGATAGTTTGTGTGTGGACTGGGTAGAGTGGGTATCAAATGGATCAAAGATTGCCCTAGATCTTCAAAAGTAGAATACAGTCTATCAATGTCAAGAAACAATGTCAACAAAAACATGATAACTTTATGGTACATGTGATGGTGCAGTCCATCCATAGCTACAAGATAACTTCTTCAAGTCCTGTGTTCTTCCCTCTCTACATAGGAAATACTGAAGCATACTGGGTATAAAAAATTCAGTCCAAATCTTAGTCGATTGTGGCATGTTTAGGCATATTTGAAATTGTGAAATTATGGCATGGGGTGGCATTTTCTTTTCATGGCAATTTCCTACTGTCCACTAGGGTCAATGCAAGTGGCTATCAAATCTAGTCGGCTCGCGGCGAGCTAGGGTGTTGGGAATGGGCTTAAAGATGGGCTTAAATGGCTCTGAGGATCGTGGGTTCAATCTCAGTGCTAGGTACTTGCTTTTTCATTTTCATTTTTCTGTTTTAACCCTATCCCAAACCTTAACCATGAACTTTTTCACTCAGAATTCATACCTAAACTTAATAATTTCATATCAGCCACATACAAACAGCATGAACACTTTGCTTGTAGTATAATTCCTTCTCGCACTCTTCTCCTCTCACCTTTTTCATTCGCTTGTGGTTTAGTGCACAACACAACAGCTGTCTGTGACCAGGCCAATAAACCTTTCCAAGCCAAACCTTCATACCATAACCGTTAACTGCTACAAACAGCCTACATCAGTGTCACCATCTTAGCTAACTTCATAATCAACATAGCTACTAGAACTAACATGTTAGGAAACCCACTACAATCATGCAGAAAAGTGTACAGCAAGCAGTTTAGCAGTTACACTGGCGGGCCCCGGTGGCAATAAATTAATAAAATCAGTGTTGGATAGCCTTAGCCAGCTAGCTAACATAGCATCCCTCTCTGTTTGAGCCGGTTGTTTGAGTAGGCTAAACTAGCTAGCTGCATTAGCTAGCTAAGTAAGTGAAAGTGAGAAAAAAATACATATATATATAGCTCTCTCTCATGTTTCTCCTTCATTTTTGAAGAAATTAATTTGCTCAAAACTGTTAAACTATTCTCTTCCTCTCTCTTTGAGTCAACTAGTCACCACATTTTCTGCTAGTTTGCTGTAGCTTATTCTTTCAGTGCTAGATTCATTTTCTGATCCTTTGATTGGGTGGACAACATGTCAGTTAATGCTGCAACAGCTCTGATAGGTTGTAGGACGTCCTCCGGAAGTCGTCATAATTACTGTGTAAGTCTATGGAACGGGGTGAGAACCATGAGCCTACTAGGTTTTGTAATGTCCTAGGTTTTGTAAAGTCAGTACCCATAAGTACCCATAAGAGAAGGGAAACTAGCTGTCCTCCGGCTACACCATGTTGCTACCACAGAGAGTGCCGTTGAGGCTACTGTAGAGCCTCATTACAAAACAGTGTGTTTTAATGAATTATTTGGTGACGTGAATATATTTAGTATAGTTTTATCTAAAAACATTTCACTTTTAACATTTTTCTCAAATTCACTGAGCGGATGTGTAATGCTTCTCGTTGGTGGAAGGACAGGAGGAGGACCAAAACAAACTGAACACTACACAAAATAATAACGAAGAGAAAACGAAACAGTTCTGCCAGGTGAACAGACACTAAACAGGAATTAAACACCCACAACCAAAATGGGGAAAACAGGCTACCTAAGTATGATTCTCAATCAGAGACAATGAACGACACCTGCCTCTGATTGAGAACCATACTAGGCCAAACACATAGAAATATAACAACATAGAAAAAGGACATGGACTACCCACCCCAACTCATGCCCTGACCAACCTAACACAAAGACATAAAAAAGGAACTATGGTCAGAACGTGACAGGATGGTCCTTCCCTTCCTCCTCTGAGGAGCCTACACTGCACTCCATAATCTACAGACGGCACCAGACGTCCCCATGCGGCATAATCATAATATCGCAAATTGCTTTGAGAAAATTACACCAAATTTGTGAAAACATTTTTTTGCACCGAAGTTCAAAATCATGAATCTGACTTAGCCCACAAGTATTGTTTTAAATTTGCTGTAGTTCCTATCCAGAAATACCTCTTTCTGTTTTGTCAAATGGAAGACTTTACACAATGCCAAACAATAAAAAAATCAATATATTTTTGTTTTTCTTTTCTGGAGCTGCCTACTGAAATTTGTATTTAAAATGCAGGTCTGACGCACACACACACACACACACTGTTTCATATTTAATGCACCGCTGTCTAATCTCAGATGCCATACCATATGCGTATGTGTTTGTGCCTGCATGGGTGTGTGCGTGTGTGTTTGGGAGATACAGCAGGATACAGTAAAGTACACACAGTGCATATCCTCTGAAATATTCATTAGAAGAGGCCAGCTCTATTAAAAAAATATTTCACCATCTGAGAAGTTTCAGATCAAATCTGTTTATGTTTGTTCAGTGAACAAACAGCTAATATGCATCTGACAACAAAACGTGCATGTAATTTGTGTGTACAATTTAGTTTTAGTCTAAAATGTTTGCCTTTTTTTTTTCCTTAACCCTTGTGTGTTGTTCAGGTCTGTGGGACCCTTTTTCAATGTTTACTAAAAGAAAGATGATACAATTCATTATTTTTTCAACCTGCGACTCAATGGCCTTGGCACATTTTTTGTAAAAGAACACCCCCCCTACACAAATATATGACATATGTGGTGTTCGGGTCCACTGGACCCGAGGGTATTGAAAGTGTGGATAAGTGTGTGTAGCTGAAAAAAAGTAAAAATGAAACCAAAAAGTTTGTTGTGTGCCTTCACTCTGTCTTCCTCCTCCCTGGGCCTGCTGTTTCAACATAGCACCAAGAACCTGTCTGTCTCCCTGCCTGTCTGCTTGTCTGCCTGTCTCCCGCTTTTCTCGCACTCTTTACCCTTTGTAGTGTGTGAAACTACACAATGTCTTGCTGGGACCTGCACAATGTTATTACAATACATTCCTTTGATACATCATTTCGATACATTGTAAAAGCAAATCTGTATTTTCCTACACTCTACCCCAGCCAGGTGCAAATTGGGAGAGGGACACAATGATTAAATAGCTTTGCATGTGTGGCTCCTTACCATAATCAATAAGTATGGTACAAAAAAAAATCTCTGTTCAGAGGGCCTTCAAAAATAATTTTGCAGAGAGAGAAGCTACTGTGGAAGAAGCGTCTTCTTAAAAAATGGTGGAATTTCCAAAGTGATGAGCCACCCCACATGGCTGTCAATGTGATAAGGATGCAACCAGGGCCGGCGCAGATGGCGGTTACTCATGTACAGGACGTAAAGTATTTTTTTGAACTGTTCATCCCAGACACCATCCAGGAAATCATTCTGGACTGCACTAATTTGGAGGGAAGGCGTATTTACATGCATACTTTGGGGTTCTTATCCTTGCTGGTGTTTTCAGATCCAATGGGGAATCCACAGAATCCCTGTGTGATGCAGAAAATGGCAGATAACTTTTCTGTACAAAAATGTCTCTGGAAAACCTCCACGATTATCCGCTTCAATAACTGAGACACCAGAGCAGCTCAGTGGCAAAGAGACATGCTAGCTGCAATCAGGTCAGTGTGGGTGGACCGCCTTCCCCCGTTTTACAACCCTGGGCTCAACTAATGCCATTTAGGGGCGGCTGCCACTTCCGGCAGTACATATCGTCTAAACACGCAAAATATGGAATCAAGATCTGGGTTGCCTGTGATGCTGCTTCACCATAGGTGTGAAACTTGCATGTGTATATGGGGAAGCCAGATTTAGGAGCCCCTGAGAAGAACCAATGGATGTGGGTTGTCTTGGAGGGAACACAGGGACTCCGTGGCCACAACATCACATGCGATAGCTTTTTTACTTCGCACAAGATGGGACAGGAGCTCCACAAGAGGAAGCTGACGATGGTAGGAACAGTACGCAAAAACAAGCCAGAGCTCCCACCTCAGTTGTTGAATACACGGAAAAGGGTAATCAATTCCTCTAAGTTTGTGTTCACGGCCGACACGTCCCTAGTGTTCTACGTGCCAAAAAAAGGCAAACATGTGGTGCACATGAATACGCTGCATAGGGATGGGAGAATCTGTGACCAGGAACATAAAAAACACAAATCATAATTGGTTACAATGCCACAAAAGGAGGGGTGGACAATTTAGACAAGCTGGTGACTGGCTATAGCTGCAAAATAAGAACCCTACGTTGTGTACAACTTGTGATATTCTTCAACATCTTGGACATCGCGACGTAGAAAGCGTTTGTCATCTGGATGGCGTTGAACCCAGATTGGAACAGAGCGAAGCTCCAGAGGAGACGGCTCTTTCTTGAGGAGCGGGGCAAGGCATTGGTAAGACCTCAAATCCAGAGGAGGCAATATATCCCAACGACCCCAGCTTCTGCAGCCATCGTGAGGAGGATTCAGGAGGAGGATGCTGGTGCCCCATCCGCCTGACCCACAGAACCAACAACTCCAATACCAGAAGTAAATGTGAGTGATGTTGTTGCATGTGTGTGTGTGTCTGACTCTTCTACCTTGGCCTGCTGTAACTATACATATATGTGAGTGAGTGAGTGAGTGAGTGAGTGAGTGAGTGAGTGAGTGAGTGAGTGAGTGAGTGAGTGAGTGAGTGAGTGAGTGAGTGAGTGAGTGAGTGAGTGAGTGAGTGAAAGTTTGAAACATTCTTGAACAAATCAAGAATGTCATCGCTCTAGATTGCAGCCGGTAGCAACAAGAAGCAGCGCTGAAATGTGTGTGGATGCAAGAAAGACACACTACACATGCATCAAGTGCAAGAAATACATTTGCAACACACACACAGTAAAAGTCTGTCCCTCATGTGGTGTGTAGACCGGCCTCAATTTGTCATATATCATTTCCATAAAATACTGTATGTAAAATGTGTCCTTCCAATGTGTTCAGTTCAAAGCAATAAACAGCAATAGTGATGAAAAACTTGTTTCATTTCAATTTGTTCAAGATAAACATGATTTATTCAACCCATGTCTTGATTATAATAGATTTTTGTTTACATTTTGATAAATGTGATCTAGCAGAGGTATATGGCACATTTTGACCATGTATGCTGTCTATATTGCTTGTAATTGATATAAGTCAACATCTTAGTATTACTAGTGTTTCTATGTAAATTGTTATGGCTGTATTGTTTTAAGAACCCAATAATGTGGGTCCATCAGACCTGCGAACATTGGGTGAAAAACAAACACATGAACACCATACAAGGGTTAAGTCATTTACATAAACTATTTTACCTTATCCTATGTCTAGAGCCCTTTGATGTAGTAATCAGGTCACATGACCTGGAGTTGAACCTTCTGTCACGAGTCCGACCGAGGGTCGTTTCCCTTCCCAGTCGGGTGGCGCTCGGCGGTCGTCGTCACCGGCCTATTAGCTGCCACTGATTGTCTTTCCTCCCCCTCCTTGTATGTTTATTGTTAGCACCTGTTTGTGAATCATTAGTTGGGCTTTATTAGACAGGAATAATCATTGTGACCTTCGGTTATGCAGTAGAGGAAGGTGTTTGTTCCTGGTCGTGTGTTCTGTTGTACTATTTTCGTCCCCCGTGTTTGGGGCAGTTTGGTTGTGAGCACCCAGTGTTGCGTTAGTGCATTAAAGAGCACAGCATTGCACTCTCTGTTTCCTGCGTCTGACTCCACACCCACGACACACCTTCATTTTCCAGAAATGAGAAATAGACAACAAAAAAATGAAGCAATTTTCTGATGATTGTGCTGGAACATCTGACATAAAAAGAAAATGGCAGTTGTATGAAAAAGCTTTAATACAAAGAAATACAAAGAAAAAAACAACTGTTCTTTGATATTCTTTTGTACCATCATCTTTGAAATGCAAGAGAAAAGCCATAATGTATTATTCCAGCCCAGGTGCAATTTAGATTTTGGATGTTAGATGGCAGCAGTGAATGAGCAAAGTTTTAGACTTATCCAATGAACCATTGCATTTCTGTTCAAAATGTTGTATCAAGACTGCCCAAATGTGCCTAATTTGTTTATTAATAACTTTTCATATTCAAAATGGTGCACTCTCCTCAAACAATAGCATGGTATTCTTTCACTGTAATAGCTACTGTGAATTGGATAGTGCAGTTAGATTAACAAAAATGTAAGCTTTCTGCCAATATCCGATATGTCTATGTCCTGGGAAATGTTCTTATTACTTACAACCTCATGCTAATCGCATTAGTCTATGTTACCTCTTGAAACTAGCAATCCTGGATCCGGGATCGTAATCATAGCCTCAAACGAATTAGCATAACGCAGCGGACATAAATACCCCTAGAAACTTTTCCTATTCATGAAAATCGCAAATTAAATTAATTAAATATATTCAAACAAAAGCTTAGGCTTTTGTTAACAACACTGTCACCTCAGATTTTCAAAATATGCGTTACAGCCAACGCTAGACAAGCATTTGTGTAAGTTTATCATGGCATAATGCAATGCTAGGCTCTGCTGGCAGAGAATAAGAAAATAAGAAAAGCAACCAAATTAAATAATTTACCTTTGAAGAACTTCGGATGCTTTCACTCAGGAGACTCCCAGTTAGATAGCAAATGTTCCTTTTTTCCTAAAATATTATTTTTTAGGCGAAATAGCTCCCGTTTGTTTATCATGCTTGGCTGAGAAATCAACCGGAAAATGCTACCACTACAACGCCAAACTTTTTTCAAAATTAGCTCCATAATATCGACAGAAACACGGCAAACGTTGTTTAGGATCCATCCTCAAGGTGTTTTTAACATATATATTCAATAATATATCCGTCGAGGCAATTGGTTTCTCATAAGAAGCGATTGGGAAAATGGCTACCCTCAGTATTTTACGCAAGATTTTCTGCGGGAGACACCATGTGACCACTTGCTATATATGGTCCCTTACAGCTATTCTTCAATGGAAATGCGTAAAAAGACGTCACAATGATGTAGAGACCTTGGGGAATACGTGGAAAACGTAAGCTCATTCGTAGCTCATTCACAGCCATATAAGGAATCATTGGCATGAGGCGGTTTCAAAAAATGCGGCACTTCCTGGTTGGATTTTTATCTGGGTTTCGCCTGTAACATCAGTTCTGTTGCACTCACAGACAATATCTTTGCAGTTTTGGAAACGTCAGAGTGTTTTCTAATCAAAGCTGTCAATTATATGCATAGTCGAGCATCTTTTCATGACAAAATATCTTGTTTAAAACGGGAACGTTTTTCATCCCAAAATTTTAATAGCGCCCCTAAATGCTTAACTGGGACACCGTTTCCGAAGAAGTTTAAAAAGTTTAAAAATCCAGGTTATGTGAAATGTTTAACCAAAACACAGGGCCCTACCTATGTCATATGTATGGGTTCTTGCCGACACATGACTTGCTGTATTTGAACACACTGCCTTTTCCCTTGAGGCCCATGTAATAGTCATTCTTCCCAAACCTCCAAATTTAGACAGGCCAACAGAGCTAAAGGAGGACCAGCACGTCTGGCATTTGCGCAAACTGCCCTATGACCAATCCGTTTCTGGGTATAATGACACTCCAAAACCATTGCCTTACTTCTGACACATTACTTATTAATATAAGTTATCTTCTCCTCCTCTACTCTATCCCTTTCACTAGTGTGTTTGCAGAGCCGTTTCATGTCATCATATAGACATACAGAAAGACAGCAGGAGTGTGTCAGTGTGTCTTGCTGCAGGTCACCAGCATTTCTCACGTCAGTAGGTAGCCAATAGCCAGGAGGTGAACAGCGTTTCAATTAAGGCTCTCAGTTGAGCCGAAAATGTAATTTTTCAGACATGGGCTGAATCCAAAACAGACTCTTACATAAAATAATTTTATTAGTGTGTATACGAAGTGCCTGTGTGTGCGTGTGTGTGTGTGCGCTCGCACGTGTGTGTGTGTGTGTGTGTGTGTGTGTGTGCATGGATGGTCGTACAGAGGGAAACGAGGGATAGATATGAAGAAGAAAAAAATCTATGAAATCACAGTTCGGTGAAATCACAGTTTTAACATGACTAATATATTATTATAAAAATGTACATATTGCTACATTTGTTGAAGTATTTATTAAAAAACCTTAATTGCACATGTTCACTGTGAGGGTTGTGATATTTTCATCTTTACATGTTTGGAAGTCTGCCTTTTTACAGGAGTTTAATAACTTGAACTTGAATGAGAAAAAGACAATGAAGTAGGCTGCAAACACACACAAATACACACAAACAAACAAACAAACACACACACACACACACACACACACAAACATTTAAATTTAGATTTTATTGGGATCCCCATTAGCCGACACCAATGGCAACAGCTAATCTTTCTGGGGTCCGATACATAACAAAAAATACATTACAGGCAAAAAAACTTTACAATTTACATACATTTAAAAACATTAACATAGACATTACAGACTTGCACACATACAATACATACATACATTACGACATATACATATATATAACTAGGGTAACTACGTAAGATAGGGGAGAGGTGTGGTGTTATGAGGTGTTGTTTTATTTGCTTTTTAAAGATAATTTAGCTGTTTTCTTGAGTCATTTGAGATGGGAGTTCCATGTGATCATGGCTCTATATAATACTGTGCGTTGCGTTGAATTCATTCTGGATTTTGGGACCTTAACAGAGACCCCTGGTGGTATGTCTGGTGGAGTAAGTACATCTGATTATACAGTTCATTACACAGGCAATTTGTAATTTTAAACACAATAAAGTTTCTCATAAAAACAACAATTGTTGCAGTCAATTTATCCTATCCTTTGAGCCTAGAGAGACTGACATGCATACTGTTGACCTTAGCCCTCTGTGTACATTGAAGGTCAAGACGTGCTTCTCTGTTCTGTCGATCTGCAGCTTTTCTAGGTTCTTCTTTGCAGCACTTGACCATATCACAGGGAAATATTCCAGATTAGATCAAACTAGAGCCTGCAGGACTTGGTTGATCTACTGTGGTGTCAAAAATACAGAGTATCTCTTTATCACAGACAGACCTCTCCCCATCTTTACAACAATTTAATCAATATGCCTTGACCATGTCAATTTAAAGTCTAAGGTGACACCAAGGAGTTTAGTCTCCTCAACTTGCTGAACAGCCACGTCATTCATTTCCAATTTCTAGAACTTAGGGAATGATTTGTATGAAATACAAAGCTTTTAGTTTGAGATATGTTCAGGACTAGTTTATTACTAGCCACCCATTCCAAAATTGACTGCAACTCTTGCAGGGTTGCAGTGATTTCACTAGCTGTAGATTCTGACATGTATAATGTTGAATCATCAGCGTACATAGAAAGACAGGCTTGTTTAATGCTAGAGGTAGATCATTAGTAAAAATTGAGAACCTTGAAGGGCCAAGAGAGCTGCTTTGCGGAATACCACACGTTTACATGTTTTACATTAGAAAAGCTTCCATTAAAGAAAACCCTCGTTGTTCATTTGGATAGGTATGTAGCTCTCAACCCATGATATGATAGATGATTTTAAACCATAACACATACGTTTTCCAATTACAGATTAATGTCAATAATATCAACGGCTGCACTGGCGTCTAACAATACAGCTCCCACAATATTCTTATTCTTATTTTTCAGCCAATCATCAGTCAATTGTTTCAGTGCAGTACATGTTTAGTACCCTTCTCTATTAGCATGTTGAAAGTCTGCTGTTAATTTGTTCACAGAGAAATAGCATTCTATCTGGACAAACCATTATTTTTCCAAGAATGCGCTAAGAGTCGGCAGCAAGTTGATTGGTCGGCTGTTAAAACCAGTAAAGGGCACTTCCCATTCTAGGGAAGCGGAATAATTTTATCTTCCCTCCAGGTCTGAGGACAAACACTTTTCTCCAGGCTCATATTAAAGATATGACAAAAAGGAATGGCAATATAGTCCGCTACAATCCTCAATAGCTTTCCATTTAACGATACACTCTGCAGAAATCACTGATATTTCCTGATTGCTAAAATTCTAATAGTTCGCCTAATTTCAGTTTATGTTATAAAACAAGCAACTATAATCCAGAGAATCATTGTATTATCTAGGCCGCTGTAAAATATATTTTCCATAACCAAAAGGAGTATTTTCAGCTGTTTAACCTCTCTAGGGTATGTGGGATGCTAGCGGCCCACCTGGCCAACATCCAGTGAGATTGCAGCGCGCCAAATTCAAATACAGAAATACTCATTATAAAAATTCATAAAACAAAACATATTTTACATAGGTTTAAAGATGAACTTCTTGTGAATCCAACCACCGTGTCAGATTTCAAAAATGCTTTACGGCGAAAGCATACCTTACGATTATTTGAGAAGATACCCCAGCGGACAAATCATTACAAACAGTTACCAGCCAAGTAGAAGAGTTACACAAGTCAGAAATAGAGATCAAATGAATCCCTTACCTTTGATGATCTTCATATGGTTGCACTCAGAAGACATTAATTTACTCAATAAATGTTCCTTTTGTTCGATAAAGTCTCTTTATATCCAGAAACCTCTGTTTTGTTCGTACATTTTCTTCAGTAATCCACAGGCTCAAACGCAGTCAAAACAGGCAGACAAAACAATCCTAATTGTAGCCGTAAAGTTCGTAGAAACATGTGAAACGATGTTTATATTCAATCCTCAGGTTGTTTTTAGCCTAAATGATCTATAATATTTCAACCGGACAATAACGTCGTCAATAGGTAAACAAGAAAGGCACTCTCTCGGGATTGCGCATGAAAAAGCTCTGTGACACGGCAGGGTCCACTCATTCAGACTGGTCTTACTCCCTCATTTATCAGAATACAGGCCTGAAACCATTTCTAAAGACTGGTGACATCTAGTGGAATGCATAGGAACTGCAATTTGAGCAGTCAAATGGATACTGTAATGGCATTGAATAGAAAACTACAAAACAAAAACAAAAACTACTTCCTGAATGGATTTTTCTCAGGTTTTCACCTGCCAAATCAGTTATGTTATTCTCACAGACACTATTTTAACAATTTTAGAAACTTTAGAGTGTTTTCTATCCAAATCTACCAGTTATATGCATATCATTCTTCTGGGCCCGAGTAGCAGGCCGTTTAATTTGGGCATGCTTTTCATCCAAATTTCCGAATGCTGGCCCCTACCCTAGAGAAGTTAAAGCCTGTATACAAAACCAAAAGCAAAAGACGCGAAAATGAAACTTAAGAATGGGAAGCATAGAAATAGTGCACATAAAACAGATTTACCACTTCTTAGGCTTGCTTTCAAATAGAATCACAGATCTATAATTCACTTTTCCATGTGAATTTGGTTGGTGCTCAAAAAATGACATATTTCAGCTTTAACCTCTCTGATCTCCCAAACCCGGATCCAGTATCGTGACTACAGCCTCAAGCTCATTACCATAACGCAACGTTAACTATTCATGAAAATCGCAAATGAAATGAAATAAATATGCCATCTCTCAAGCTTAGCCTTTTGTAAACATCACTGTCATCTCAGATTTTCAAAATATGCTTCTCAACCATAGGAAAACAATCATTTGTGTAAAAGTAGCTAGCTAGCGTAGCATTTAGCGTTAGCATTAGCGTTAGCATCCAGCACGCAACATTTCAACAAAAACATAAAATCCTTAAAATAAAATAATTTACCTTTGAAGAACTTCGGATGTTTTCAATGAGGATACTCTCAGTTAGATAGCAAATGCTCAGTTTTTTCCAAAAAGATTATTTGTGTATTAGAAATAGCTCCGTTTTGTAGATCACATTTGGCTACAAAAAACCCCCGAAAATTCAGTCCTCAAAACGCGAACTTTTTTCCAAATTAACTCCATAATATCGACTGAAAACATGGCAAACGTGGTTTAGAATCAAGCCTCAAGGTGTTTTTCACATATCTCTTCGATGATATATCGTTCGTGGAAGCATGGTTTCTCCTCTCAATCAAATGGAAAAAAACTTGCAGCTGGCTTTGCGCACCAATTTCGACGCAGGACACCAGGCGGACACTTGGAAAATGTAGTCTCTTATGGTCAATCTTCCAGTGATATGCCTACAAATGCGTCACAATGCTGCCGACATCTTGGGGAAACGGCAGAAGGTCTAAGCTTATTCCTGTCGCATTCACAGCCATATAAGGAGACATTAGAAAACAGAGCTTCAGAAATTTTGCTCATTTCCTGTTAGACGTTTCATCTTGGTTTCGCCTGTAGAATTAGTTCCGGGGCACTTACAGACAATATCTTTGCAGATTCTGAAACTTCTGAGTGTTTTCTTTCAAAAACTGTCAAGAATATGCATAGTCGAGCATCTTTTCGTGACAAAATATCGCGCTTAAAACGGGAACGTTTTTTATCCAAAAATGAAATAGCGCCCCTAGAGATGCAACTGGTTAAGGTGGTTTCTCATTATTGATGATCTTCACAGAATTCAAAATTACAATGCTTCCATTCATTTGTATGTGTTTTATGCGTGAAAATGATGGCTCACAGTTTCTTGTTGGCATTTCATGCCTAAGTTTGTGATGAATGAGCTTTCTGATTCAATGACAGGTGGAGTTGAATTAGCCTTTCTGTCCATCATTTCATTTAAGGAACTCCAAAGCTTTTTTCCATCATACTTTATCTATTTTAGTTTAACTTCTTGAACTTCTTCTAATGCTACCCCGTTAGCGGGATAATTTTAGTTAATTTGTTAGTAATAATATTACTAACAAATATTCATATTCATTAAATCACAAGTGCAATATTGCAAAACACAGCTTAGCCTTTTGTTATTCCACCTGTTGACTCAGATTTTGAAATTATGCTTTACAGCAAAAGCAATCCAAGCGTTTGTGTACGTTTATCGATAGCATAGAAAAACATTATGTACACTAAGCATTAAGTAGCTAGGTCACGAAAATCAGAAAAGCAATAAAATGAATAGTTTACCTTTGATGATCTTCGGATGTTTTCACTCACGAGACTCTTTGTTTGTTTGTTCCATAAAGATTATTTTATACCCAAAATACCTCTGTTTGTCGCATTTGTTTGTCGCGTTATGTTCAGAAATCCACAGGAAAGAGCGGTCACGACAACGCAGACGTATATTCCAAATAATATCCATAATGTCCACAGAAACATGTCAAACGTTTTTTATAATCAATCCTTGGGTTGTTTTTAAAATATATATTTGATAATATATCAACTGGGTGTGTAGGTTTTTCAATAACACCGGGAGAAACAATGGCCGCTTTACTCTGTAGCGCAAAACTCACTCTGAGAGCCCCCACCTATCCACTTTAGTAATGTGATCTTTCTCGCTCATTTTACAAAATAAAAGCCTGAAACTATGTCTAAAGACTGTTGACACCTTAGGGAAGCAATAGAAAAAGGAATATGGTTGATATCCCTTTAAAAGCAGGATAGGCATGCATAGGAACAGAGAGGTTTCAAAATAAGAGGCACTTCCTGAGTGGATTTTCCTCAGGTTTTCGCCTGCAATATCAGTTCTGTTATACTCACAGACAATATTTTTACAGTTTTGGAAACTTTAGAGTGTTTTCTATCCTAATCTGACAATTATATGCATATTCTAGTTTCTGGGCTGAGAAATAGGCAGTTTCAAATGGGTACGTTTTTTAGCCAAAGACAAAAATACTGCCCCCTACACACAAAAGGTTAACAATACAGTTGATTCTTGTTTTTTATTTGCTTAGTCACATAATTTCTCAATTTAAAGAGAAAAAAATATGAATACGAACACTTATTTAGGCCCTGCCTTTGGAACTTTAGCTTTCATGGATCTATCCACTACTGTGTGGATGCAGCTTTAGAACAATGTTCTGCAGCATTAGTAAAAATGTGATCAATGGACATGGATGATTTAGTTCCTGTAGTGTTTGTTAACACCCTGGTAGGTTGATTAATAATCTTAACAAGTTTACAGGCATTGGTTACATTGAGGGTCAAATAAAATTGTTTCACATGCTTTGTATACAACAGGTGTAGACTTAACAGTGAAAAGCTTACTTCCCAACAATGCAGAGAGAAAAAAAATAAAAATAATAATAAAGATAATAACACAAGGAATAAATAAACAATGAGTAACGATAACTTGGCTATATACACGGGATACAAGTACAGGCGTCGGATTGCAGGGGTATGAGGTAATTGAGCTTTTAGATACAGTATGTACATATGGGTAGTGACTAGGCAACAAGATAGATAATAATCAGTAGCAGCAGCGTATGTGATGAGTCAAAAGAGTTAGTCAAAAGGGGGGGTCAATGCTTATAGTAAGGGTGACTATTTTATTTAGTAGTCTTATGGCTTGGGGTTAGAAGCTGTTCAGGGACCTGTTGGTTCCAGGCTGCATCAGTAACGCTTGCCATGTGAGCGTGGGTGGCTGGAGTCTTTGACAATGTTTAGGGCAATCCTCTGACACAGCCTAATACAGAGGTCCTGGATGGCAAAGAGCTCGGCCCGAGTGATGTACTAGGTCGTATGCACTACCCTCTTTCGCGCCTTGCAGTCTGCTTCCAAGCAGTTGCCATACCATTCGGTGATGCAACCAGTCAAAATTCTTTGCAATGCTGTGTCAGTGGTGCAGATGTAGAAATGTTGGAGTATCTGAGGACCCATGCCACATCTTTTAAGTCTCTTGAGGGGGAAGAGGTGTTGTCGTGCCTTCTTCACAATTTTGTTGGTGTGTGTGGACCAGGTTACTTCCTTAGCGATGTGGACACGGAGGAACTTGAAGTTCACGACCTGCTCCACTACAGCCCCATCGATGCGGATGTGGGCTTGCTAGACTCCCCAATTCCTGTAGTCCACAATCAGCTCCTTTGTTTTGCTGACTTTGAGGGAAAGGTTGTGCCAGGTCCCTGACCACACTGCCAGGTCCCTGACCTCCCTGTTGGCTGTCTCATCATCGTTGGTGATCAGGCCTACCACAGCCGAGTTGTTATCAAACTGAATGATTGTGTTGGAGTCGTGCGCGGCTATGCAGTCGTGGGAGTACAGAAGGGGACTAAGCATGCACTCCTAAGGGGCCCCCGTAATGAGGGTCACAGTGGCAGATGTGTTGTTGCCGAACCTCACCACCCGGGGGCAGCCGGTCAGGAATTATAGGATCATTTACAGAGGGAGGTGTTCCTCCTCTTGAGAGGACAGCTATTTTCAGGTCATCCAGAAAATAGACCTCTCTATTAATATCACATACACTTCAAGCATTGCACTCATATTATCCAGATATTGACTGTTAGCATTTGGTGGCCTATAGCAGTACACCAAAATAAGATGATTTAGATGGGGCAAATGAACTTGAACAGCATTAGACATGATCCTCTCTATGCTTTCCAGGAATATGGCTCTGATCATATACAGCAACACCTCCCACATAGGTATTCCTGTCTCTTCTGTAGATGTTACAGCTACTGCTGTATCATCAAAGGAATGATCTAAATGAGTCTCAGAAATGGCCAATATATGAATGTTATCTAATGTTAGCAAGATATGGATTTCATGAATCTTCTTTCTAAAGCTACATATATTAATATGGGCTATTTTTAGGTCCTTGGTAGCTTATCAGAGACAGACATAATATATATTAATAAAATAACAATGCATGAAAAGAAGATTGTTCGACCAATAGTGTCAATCAATCAGGCACTTGTGAGTGTCAGTTGTTCTATGTGTATGTGTGTGATGTGAGGCTGCAGCTATTGAAATGGAAGCTCTCTCACTACTCTCAGGCTTTTAGGAGGGAGGGTGGACAATTAGCCTGTGGTAGCGCATGTAAGCAATGCTCCCACACTCTCTGGCAGCATTCATAGCTGGGAGAAGTTCTTTCCACCTCTGGTGCACAGTTAAGTTCTTTCCACCTCTGGTGCACAGTTTAGTAGTCCTTGTTGAGGAAAATGTTGCTTTCTTCAGAACAGCCATCTTGTCTTTGAACCATAGGAACCTCCCCACTATCAGCCTGGGTCTGCCACTTGGGTCAGTTACAGGTTTTACAGTCCTGTGGGGTGCTCCACCTCAACCCTCTTATTAGCCATCTGCAGCTTTTTGGTGATAATTTTCTACACTTTCTCCTCAGACTCCATCAAGTTATATTTCCCTTTTTGTAATTTAGCACATGCTATTATCCAGAGCGATTTACAGGAGCAACTAGGCTGTAGTTCTTTTCTCAAGTGCACAGACAGTTTTTTCACCTAGTCGGCTCGGAGACTCGAACTAGCGACCTTTTGGTTACTGGCCCAATGCTCTTAACAGCTAGGCTATCTGACGTTTTCATGTGGAGACACCGTTATGCCATCCACAACAATTTTATTCTATCTAGATTGTCCCTCTAGATCAGGGATCATCAACTAGATTCAGCTGTGGGACAGATAAAATCTTGACTAAAACGTAATAATTTCCAACCTTGCTTACATTTGTATGCGATCACATCTCTCTGTTATGCGTGGGAATACTTGGGAACAGATTTCTTAAATTAAAATCACTTGGAGCTGATTTCCTAGTGTTTTTAGTCTTTTATGCCCAACAATAAAAATGTTTACTTGGATGGCCGAATAAAAAGCCACTGGGCTGCTAGTTGGGGAACCCTGCACTAGATGATCTGTTTTACTTGTCAATAATGATTCACAGACTGTGCTGATGTTATCTCCTGTGGATTTACAGTTTGCTGCCATCTTACCGCAATCCTCTTTCAGGACATCCACCTCTCCCTGGGAGAACTGCACGATGTTCTCTAATCAGATCGTCCATTCTTTTGTCGGTTGAATACACCATTATTTATGTAAAGGTGCAATTATCTGAGTACATTCACCAGTTAAATGTACATAAATGTAATCGAAAATGTAATCTATGTAATCCCCAAAAGTAATTATTCATCATGAGAGGGCCAAAAACAATAAGTAGTAATGCTGCATACTCGGAGAAAGGTTAAAATCTCACCTTTCTAGTGGAAGGGCCCTGAACTGAGCCTGGTGTAGGGGTGAAGGTGCGTGAGCCCCTTGACCTTGTTCCTGCCCATGGTGAGTTGTGGACAGTTCAGTAAAAGAATCCCCCACAGGCGAATGGACCTTTCTGAGGTGATTTGCATGCCAGCAGGATCCATCCTGAAGTTGGAATGTCGCAGGCCCTGAGGGGATGGACCGCAATGATGAGAGCTTGTTCCAACGTTAGTCAGTCCTGATCCTGGGACTTCAAGCTTGGTTGTTTCACTCTGTGAGATGTGTCATAATGTTGTTTCCTCCATTGCTGTGCCGTTCCAACATAGGCTTGCCTAGCTGCGGCAGGATTGTTATTTTGTTTTGGGCATAGGCAGTCCAAATGGAGTTTCATCTGATGGCAGCCCTGATGTGGAGTAGTGTAAGGCACAGAGCCACATCAAAAGGTCATCCCTCAGCCAAGGTGGCCTGTATTCCTTCCTTCAGGATCCTGTTCAAGTGTTCCACCCCCATTATTTGAGGGTGGTACACAGCCATCAGGATGTGCTTGATGGATTGCTTTTCAAGGTACACAGACAGATCATTCGAGACAAACTGGGGGCCATTGTCTGTCGCAATGGTGCTGGGAAACTCAACAGAACAGCTTATCCAGTGTTTGGATGGTCATCTGTGAGGTGGTAGAGGACAACGGCATGGCCTCCCCCCTTTTTGAATGCAAATCATGAATGACCAGTAGGTATCTTGCATGTGATGGGGCCCAATGCAACTCTCCACAGATATCCACCTCCAGGTGGTCCCAGGAAGACTTTGGCCATTCAACTGGTGTCAAGGGTGTAGAAGTGGGTCTGCCCGATTTCCCACTCAGCAGGCATGCTGTACAATCCTTCATAAGGGACTCAATGTCTCTGTCAATATTTTGCCACCAGACCGTGTCCCTGCATCGTTGCTTCACCTTAATGTTGCAAAGGTGCCCCTCATCCATGCAAAGTACTCACGCTTTCAGGACCTCTGGAATCAGTGTACAATGTATTTTGGCGATGCACACTTCCTCCCAGCATGAGAGCTCATCTCTCACCCTGTAGAATGGCAGTAGGTCTCCATCCACCATAGCAGGCCCTCCTTCCCTGATGTAGGTGTGAAGCCTTGTGAGCATCTTGTCATCCTGTGATGCCTATCTGATGTTCCTGCATTGTGACTGTAGCTTCCAGTTGGCCATGTAGCATGTGTATACAGTTGTTGTCATCCCCCTCTGTTGCCATGCACACCATTGGGGTGGCAGCGTAGCCTAGTGTTTAGAACTTTGGACTAGTAACCGAAAGGTTGCAAGATCAAATCCCTGAGCTGACAAGGTACAAATCTGTCATTCTGCCCCTGAACAAGGCAGTTAACCCACTGTTCCTAGGCCGTCATTGAAAATAAGAATTTGTTCTTAACTGACTTGCCTAGTGAAATAAAGGTTAAAAAAATTGCTGTAGGTGAGATTGCCCAGGTCAGCCACAACATTGTGGCGTCCCGGGGTGAACTCAAGATCTAAATTGTACTGGTTCAGATGGTCTGCCCATTTGAAAAGCTGTAGAGGCTTGTGTCCAGAGCCCTGTGAGGCCAGCAACGCTGTGAGAGGTTGATGGTCGTGTCAGAGATGGAATAGTCTGCCGTACAAGTACAAATGCCAGCAAGACGTTCCACACAAATACCACTGGCCGTTCCACACCTCTACGCAGTTGAGACAAAGCAGCTCCAAGGGCGAATGCCGAGGCATTACAGGTGACAATCATTTGTGCTGATGTGTCAAAGTGAGCCAGCGTTGGGGCACAGCATCCTGACAGTCCTGAGTCCATGTCCATGGTTTCTCAGACGCCGTCGAAGAGGAGAGATTGTCTCAGTGTAATTTAGCAGACACCATATGTAGTATATGCCATGTAAGGATGCCAACTGTGCTGCGGACTGAGGCTCAGGCAAGGTGAGAATGGCATCCACATGAGGCAGGACGATGCCCTGGCTGGAGAGACTGTATCCAAGGAACTCAACGTCTGACACCTCGAACACACACTTTCAGTGTTGAGTCTGACCCCGTTCTCGAAGAGCTGACAAAACACCTGCTGCAAGCGAGAATTGTGCTCTGTCTGTGATGCATCGTGTACCACAAGGTAGTCCAGATAGATTGACACCAAGTATGACTGCCAGGAGAAGAGTTGTAATCTTCTGGAACAGCTGGGTGCGGATCTGAGTCCGAATGATATATGTTTGTACCTGAACAGCCCCCAGTGTGTTATGAACACAGTGAGATCTTTACTCTCATGTGCAAGGGGAACCTGAATAATGTGGACCCATAAAATGTGTTGTGAGCTCCTCAGCAATTGCTACCGGGTACTTGTCGGGGATAAACACTTTGTTCACAGCCCTGAGGTCCATGCAGATCCGAAGATCGCCATTTGCTTGGCGCAACGACCAAGTTTGAAACCCATGGTGAGGCATTAATGGGCTCGATGATGTCATCCTCCAGGAGGTTGTCAAGTCCCTTGTAATTGGGCTCCTGAAGGATCAGCGGAACCCTCCGCAATGACTGGATTATTGGCTGGACCTCTATGTTGAGTGTAGGCAAA
This sequence comes from Oncorhynchus mykiss, assembly GCF_013265735.2. NCBI lineage: Eukaryota > Metazoa > Chordata > Actinopteri > Salmoniformes > Salmonidae > Oncorhynchus > Oncorhynchus mykiss. Next base: position 36,486,522 of record NC_048587.1, read on the forward strand.
TGGATGAAACCTCTGATGTGACCTAGGCCCTCAAACAGTTATGAGTAGTCTATAAACACAGGTGTGGGCAAGTGCTGCACATGTGCATCAGTTGAATCTGACATCTCGAATCCTAGGCCTTGAAATAAGTCCAGTCCCAGGATGTTAGCGCCATCTGTTGCAACGTAGAACTAGGTGGCCGGTGGGTTTGTTGTTATAACAGACTGGCAGTGAGACAGTCCTAATGATTGAGATCGGTGTGTGGTTGAAGCTGTAGAGGGATCTGAGAAGAATGAGTCAGAAGTGGCTTTGTTCAAAAGTGACACTTTTGCTTCGGTGTCAATCACCAGTGAGGTTTTAACTTCTTGACGCACGGATCCCTTTAGCGGGATCATTTTCATCAACAATTGTAGAGCGCCACATAAAAAAAAATAATACTACAAATGTTTATATTCATGAAATCACAAGCGCAATATAGCAAAACACAGCTTAGCTTGTTGTTAATCCACCTGTCATGTCAGGTTTTGAAAATATGCTTTACAGCGAAAGCAATCCAAGCGTTTGTGTGAGTTTATTGATCACTAGACAAAACATTATGAACACCTAGCATCAAAGTATCTTGGTCACGAAAATCAGAAAAGCAATAAAATGAATCGCTTACCTTTGATGATCTTCAGATGTTTTCACTCACAAGACTCCCAGTTACACAATAAATGTTCCTTTTGTTCCATAAAGATTATTTTTATATCCAAAATACCTCCATTTGTTTGGCACGTTATGTTAAGAAATCCACAGGCTTGAGCGGTCACGACATCGCAGACGAAAATTCCAAATAGTATCCGTAATGTCCAGAGAAACATGTCAAATGTTTTTTATAATCAATCCTCAGGTTGTTTTTAAAATATATAATCGATAATATATCAACCGGGACTGTCACTTTTTCAGTAGGAGAGGGAGAGACAATGGCTGCCCCACTCTGTTGAGTAAGCAAAACTCATGCGAACACCCAGCTATCCACTGATGCGATGTTCTCTTTCTCACTAATTTTTCAAAATAAAAGCCTGAGACTATGTCTAAAGACTTTTGACACCTTGAAGTGATAGGAAAAGGAATCTGGTTGATATCCCTTTAAATGTTGTGAAGGCAGGCTATGGAACATGGAGCTTTCAAAATAGAAGCCACTTCCTGGTTTGATTTTACTCAGGTTTTCGCCTGCAATATCAGTTATGTTATACTCACAGACAATATTTTGACCGTTTTGGAAACTTTAGAGTGTTTTCTATCCTAATCTGTCAATTATATGCATATTCTAGTATCTGGGTCTGAGAAATAGGCTGTTACTTTGGGAACGTTATTTTTCCAAACATAAAAATAGTGCCCCCTAGCTTCAAGTTTTTTTTTAACAGCCTCAATGTAACAGTCACATTGCTTGAACGCAATTGAGTCATCATGTACAGAGTAAATGGAAACTGGTGAACTTTGACCTGCATCTGCTCTATGCTGTCCTGCCGCTGCTGAACGACAACAACAGACAAAATTATTGTACACTGCTCAAAAAAATAAAGGGAACACTAAAATAACACATCCTAGATCTGAATGAATGAAACATTTCTTATTAAATAATTTTTTCTTTACATAGTTTAATGTGCTGACAACAAAATCACACAAAAATGATCAATGGAAATCAAATGTATCAACCCATGGAGGTCTGGATTTGGAGTCACACTCAAAATTAAAGTGGAAAACCACACTACAGGCTGATCCAACTTTGATGTAATGTCCTTAAAACAAGTCAAAATGAGGCTCAGTAGTGTGTGTGGCATCCCACGTGCCTGTATGACCTCCCTACAACGCCTGGTCATGCTCCTGATGAGGTGGCGGATGGTCTCCTGAGGGATCTCCTCCCAGACATGGACTAAAGCATCCGCCAACTCCTGGACAGTCTGTGGTGCAACGTGGCGTTGGTGGATGGAGCGAGACATGATGTCCCAGATGTGCTCAATTGGATTCAGGTCTGGGGAATGGGCGGGCCAGTCCATAGCATCAATGCCTTCCTCTTGCAGGAACTGCTGACACACTCCAGCCACATGAGGTCTAGCATTGTCTTGCATTAGGAGGAACCTAGGGCCAACCGCACCAGCATATGGTCTCACAATGGGTCTGAGGATCTCATCTCGGTACCTAATGGCAGTCAAGCTACCTCTGGCGAGCACATGGAGGGCTGTGCGGCCCCCCAAAGAAATGACACCCCACACCATGACTGACCCACCAACAAACCGGTCATGCTGGAGGATGTTGCAGGCAGCAGAACGTTCTCACGGCGTCTCCAGACTCTGTCACGTCTGTCCCATGTGCTCAGTGTGAACCTGCTTTCATCTGTGAAGAAACCTTCTTGCCACAGCTCGCATTGATGTGATATCCTTTATGAGCTGCACTACCTGAGCCACTTGTGTGGGTTGTAGACTCCGTCTCATGCTACCACTAGAGTGAAAGCACCGCCAGCATTCAAAAGTGACCAAAACATCAACCAGGAAGCATGGGAACTGAGAAGTGGTCTGTGGTCACCACCTGCAGAACCACTCCTTTATTGGGGATGTCTTGCTAATTGCCTATAATTTCCACCTGTTGTCTATTCCATTTGCTCAACAGCATGTGAAATTTATTGTCAATCAGTGTTGCTTCCTAAGTGGACAGTTTGGTTTCACAGAAGTGTGATTGACTTGGAGTTACATTGTGTTGTTTAAGTGTTCCCTTTATTTTTTTGAGCAGTGTATTTGTTGCAGTTCTTGCAGCGTTGCCCCTTTGCTGGACTTGTATATGCTCTTGTAGCATGCCCACTGGAGCCACAATTTGAACAACGTTGCCCCCGAGTGGTTTCCTGCACATTTTGCAACTTCCATTTTGTTTTCCAATAGTAAGTGCTTTCTCCAGTGTCAGATCAGTTCAAATCCCCGAGCTGACAAGGTACAAATCTGTCGTTCTGCCCCTGAACAGGCAGTTAATCCGCTGTTCCTAGGCCATCACTTAACTGACTTGCCTAGTTAAATAAAGGTAAAATACATTTTAAAAATCATCGGTATCTAACAACAATTTCTCTCTCAGTGGAGCACATTATGTTTTTTCAATGAACTGATCATGTACAAATTCATTTTTGAGTGGTCGGAATCTTCAAGTGGACTCACCCAGCAGTTGAGCTTGTCTGAAGAGAAAACGATGCATGACCACACTACTTGAGCCACTGTAGCGTTCCTCGAGAGCTTGGACCGCCGATGTAAACTTGTTATCCACTGGATGTGGAGTGGAGAAGATACTTTGTCACTCACCGCTGAGACAATGGAGTAGAATCTCCCGTTTTCGCGCATCGGCAGCTCCATGCAGATTGGTAGCTACCATATACAACTGAAAGGTATGAAACCATTGATTCCATGGAACAGGTGGATTTCCAGGGACCGGAGAATTTGAGATGGTGGAGGTAAGTTAAACTCGACCATCCTCGTCGACAAATGTTACAAATGCACAGAGGCTTGTTGTGCAATTCAACAGAACGTCTTTACTTCAGATCAACATTGTAACGCTTGTCCTCTTCTTCTGATGAGGAGTAAGAGAGATCGGACCAATTTGCAGCGTGGTAATGTCCATTTTAATGTGTCAAACTGAACACTACAAAATACAAAATAACAAAGTGAAACAAACAAAACAGTCCCGTGTGGTACAAACACTAACACGGAAAATAATCACCCACAACTCAAAAGTGAAACCAGGCTACCTAAGTATGGTTCTCAATCAGGGACAACGATAGACTGCCTCTAATTGAGAACCATACCAGGCCAAACACAGAAATCCCAAATCATAGAAAAAAGAACATAGACAACCCACCCAGCCCTGATCATACTAAACAAAGACATAACAACAGAACTAAGGTCAGAACGTGACAGTACCCCCCCCCCCCCCCCCCAAAGGTGCGGACTCCGGACGCAAAACCTGAACCTAGAGGGGAGGGTCTGGGTGGGTGTCTGTCCGCGGTGGCGGCCCTGGCGCGGGACGTGGACCCCACTCCACCATAGTCTTTCTCCGCCTCCTTAACTGCTTCCGTGGCCTCCTTAGAGTGGCGACCCTCGCCACCGACCTTGAATGGGTCCCAAATGGACGGGGGATTCTGGCAGCACCGGACGAACGGGTGATTCCGGCAGCCCCGGACAGGGGGGAGACTCTGGCATCTCCGGAGTGAAGGGCGATTCCGGCAGCTCCGGAGTGACGGGCGACTCTGGCCGCTCCTGACTGACGAGCGGCTCTGGCGATGACGGCCTAGGAAGATTTTTACCTTGTCAGCAAGGGGATTATTTTTGCAACATTCCGGTTACTAGTCCAACGCTCTAACCACCTGCCTTACATTGCACTCCACAAGGAGCCTGCAGCAAGAAGCCAAGGTAAGTTGCTAGCTAGCATTAAACTTATAAAAAAACAATCAATCTTCACATAATAACTAGTTAACTACACATGGTTGATGATATTACTAGTTTATCTAGCGTGTCCTGCGTTGCATATAATCAATGCGGTGCCTGTTAATTTCTCATTGAATTACAGTCTACTTCGCCAAACGGGTGATGATTTAACACTGTTGTTGCAACAAACCTAACCATAAACATCAATGCCTTTCTTTAAAATCAATACACAAGCATATATTTTAAAGCCTGCATATTTAGTTAATATTGCCTGCTGACATGATTTTCTTATAATTAGGGAAATTGAGTCACTTCTCTTGCGTTCCGTGCAAGCAGTCAGGGTATATGCAGCAGTTTGGGCCGCCTGGCTGGTTGCGAACTGTGTGAAGTCTATTTATTCCTAACAAAGACCGTAATTAATTTGCCAGAATTGTACATAATTATGACATAACATTGAAGGTTGTACAATGTAACAGCAATATTTAGACGGTTGCGTATTTCACTGAAAGAATAAACGTCTTGTTTTCGAAATGATAGATTCCGGATTCGACCATTTTAATGACCAAAGGCTCGTATTTCTGTGTGTTATTATGTTATAATTAAGTCTATAATTTGATATTTGTTAGAGCAGTCTGACTGAGCGATGGTAGGCAGCAGCAGGCTCATAAGCATTCATTCAAACAGCCCTTTCATGCGTTTGCCAGCAGGTCTTCGCAATGCTTCAAGCATTGAGCTGTTCATGACTTCAAGCCTATAAACTCCCGAGATTAGGCTGGTGTAACCGATGCGAAATGGCTAGCTAGTTAGCGGGGTGCGCGCTAATAGCGTTTCAATCAGTGACGTCACTCGCTCTGAGACTTGGAGTAGTTGTTCCCCTTGCTCTGCAAGGGCCGCGGCTTTTGTGGAGCGATGTGTAACGCTGCTTCGAGGGTGGCTGTTGTCAATGTGTTCCTGGTTCGAGCCCAGGTAGGGGCGAGATACGGAAGCTATACTGTTACAATGTCAATACTAAAGTGCCTATAAGAACATCCAATAGTCAAAGGTATATGAAATACAAATGGTATAGAGAGAACTAGTCCTATAATTCCTTTAATAACTACAACGTCTTACCTGGGAATATTGAAGACTCATGTTAAAAGGAACCACCAGTTTTCATATGTTCTCATGTTCTGAGCAAGGAACTTAAAAATGAGCTTTTTTACATGGCAAATATTGCACTTTTACTTTCTTCTCCAACACTTTGTTTTTGCATTATTTAAACCAAATTGAATATGTTTTATTATTTATTTGAGGCTAAATTGATTTTATTGATGTATTATATTAAGTTAAAATAAGTGTTCATTCAGTATTGTTGTAATTGTCATTATTACAAATACATTAAAAAAAAAACTCAGATTCATTGTTATCTGCTTTTTTCGGTCCTCCAATCATCGGTATCGGCGTTGAAAAATCAGAATCGGTCGACCTCTACTTTTCATAGCAAAAAGCTTGTGAAGACCAAAACTTAAACTGTCACCTCAAGCCCACTATATCACTTTATGGCTATTAATAATGTTAGTCCTTTAATTGGAATGTTTTTCCCTTTGTAGTGACAATTGTCCCTTGGAAACTTTAGCTAGTAGTGTCCCTTGGATGTGCTGCTGTCATTTAGCCACTGTCTTAGCATTAGCTAGTATCTTCATGTTTAAAAGCTAATTTACTATCTTAGTTGACATGACCAGTTAAGATATTCAATATTCACTATTGTGAGGTAAACTCAGAGTTTGGGAAGCGGTCTAGATGACGGAATCCAATCCATCAAACAGCGTTAGCTATAATGTCTTAGTTCTCATGTGGAATATGATTTATTATGGAATTGAGATAATTCACTTCCGTTACATGGCCGTGAGTCCCGTCCAGCTATCTTCGACCTCCTCTGGCTGTCCTATCCTCGGACTTGCGTGGTGATTGTACCCAGGAAACAACAGACGGATGTCGGATACGCCTCCTCTGCTACTCGCTGGAGTCACTGTCTCCACCGACGAGCAAGAGAGAGAGAGCGAGAGAGCGCGCGAGAGAGAGAGAGAGCGAGAGAGTGCGTGAGAGAGAGAGGGAGAGAGAGAGAGAGAGAGAGAGAGAGAGAGAGCGAGAGAGTGCGTGAGAGAGAGAGAGGGAGAGAGAGAGAGAGAGAGAGAGAGAGAGAGAGAGAACGAGAGAGAGAGAGAGAGATGTCTAGATCACTCTGTAATCTGCCATTCATATGACTATTTTTACCCTGCCTCCAAGGGGCTGGGTTTGGAGGGAGGGGGAAATGGGGAGGAGAGGATAGGAGGGAGGGAAGGAAGGACAGGAGGCTGCTGAGGGGAGAACAGCTCATAATAATATCCTGAACGGAGCAAATGGAATGGCATCAAACACATGGAAACCATGTGGTTGATGTATTTGTTACTATTCCACTCACTCTGCTTCAGTCCTTACCACGAGCCTGTTCTCCCCAATTAGGGTGCCACCAACCTCCTGTGGAGGAAAGGTGTTTTTGATATGTTTCTCTGTCAGATGTATTTTTCTATTACACCGATGATACGCTTCACTCTCTGCACATCGCAGATAGAGTTCTCTCGCACTGTATAGACCTTACTTCCAGCTGCTACATATGTACCCCTCTTCTCCTACGCCTCTCCCCTCCTCTCTCTATCCCCTCTCCCTCTCATTTCACCTTTCCTCCCTTATAGAGTACCTTACCTCCAGCTGCTCTTTATCTTTCTCTCCCTATCTCTCCCTCTCCTCCTCTCCTGCCTCTATCATACTGCATGGACATCACTGCATCACTATAACTCAGTAATGTTGTGTTTCTATGTATTGCAATAATGAACAGCTTTGCTTATAAATGTCCATATCATGATAACAATGTCAAATACAATGTTACCATGGTAGCTAACTCTGTATTGTGCCTTTTTCTGTCTATTGTGGAAAATGATCATACAGCGTACAAATACCTCTTATCGTGTTTAATAATGGGAATCCCTTTATGTAAATGTAACGGATGTGAAACGGCTAGCTTAGTTAGCAGTGTGCGCTAAATAGCGTTTCAATCGGTGACGTCACTTGCTCTGAGACCTTGAAGTAGTAGTTCCCCTTGCTCTGCAAGGGCCGCGGCTTTTGTGGAGCGATGGGTGACTGTTGTTGATGTGTGCAGAGGGTCCCTGGTTCGCGCCCGGGTATGGGCGAGGGGACGGTCTAAATTTATACTGTTACATAAAGCAAACAAAAACACATGAATAGTGCTTTATAAAGCTTTATAAATCATGATAAGCTATTGTTAAATGTTTTTTAGAGCCTAACGTGTGCAATAATCATCTTGTCTGTGTTTTCAAACCAGTATGCTGTAATAGATTATGCACCGTAGTCTTTTATAGATAATACATTTTTGGGTATTTGGTATTTTATTAGGATCCCCATTAGCTGTTGCAAAATCATCAGCTACTCTTCCTGGGGTCCACACAAAACATGACAATACAGAATGACATAATACAGAACCTCAATAGACAGGAACAGCTCAAGGACAGAACTACATAAAATACATGTAAAAGCCTACATATCAATGCATACACACAAACTATCTAGGTCAAATAGGGGAGAGGCGTTGTGCCATGAGGTGTTGCTTTATCTGTTTTATGATACCCGGTTTGCTGTTAATTTGAGCAGTATGAGATGGAAGGAAGTTCCATGCAATTAGGACTCTATATAATACTGTGTGCTTTCTTGAATTTGTTCTGGATTTGGGGGCTGTGAAAAGATGGCATGTCTGGTGGGATAAGTGTGTGTGTCAGAGCTGTGTGTATGTTGACTATGCAAACAATTTGGGATTTTCAACACATTGATGTTTCTTATAAAAAGAAGAAGTGATGCAGTCAGTCTCTCCTCAACTCTTAGCCAAGAGAGATTGGCATGCACAGTATTTATATCAGCCCTCTGATTACAATTAAGAGCAAAACATGCCGCTCTGTTCTGGGCCAGCTGCAGCTTAACTAGGTATTTCTTTGCAGCATTGGACCACACGACTGGACAATAATCAAGACTAGACAAAACTAGAGCCTGCAGAACTTGCTTTCTGGAGTGTGGTGTCAAAAAATCAGAGTATCTCTTTATTACGGACAGACCTCTCCCCATCTTTACAACCATTGAATCTATATGTTTTGACGATGATAGTTTACAATCTAAAGTAACGCCAGGTAATTTAGTCTCCTCAACTTGTTCAACGGCCACACCATTCATTACCAGATTCAGCTGATGTCTAGACCTTAGGGAATGATTTGTACCAAAATACAATGCTCTTAGTTTTAGAGATGTTCAGGACCAGTTTATTACTGGCCACCCATTCCAAAACAGACTGCAACTCTTTGTTAAGGGTTTCAGTGACTTCATTAGCTGTGGTTACTGATGCGCATGTGGTTGAATCATCAGCATACATGGACACACATGCTTTGTTTAATGCCAGGTCATCGGTGAAAATGGAGTAGAGCAGAGGGCCTAGAGAGCTGACCTGCGGTACACCATACTTTACATGTTTGACATTAGAGATGCTTCTATTAATGAAAACCCTTTGAGTTCTATTAGATACAGTGCCCTGCGAAAGTATTCGGCCCCCTTGAACTTTGCGACCTTTTGCCACATTTCAGGCTTCAAACATAAAGATATAAAACTGTATTTTTTTGTGAAGAATCAACAACAAGTGGGACACAATCATGAAGTGGAACGACATTTATTGGATATTTCAAACTTTTTTAACAAATCAAAAACTGAAAAATTGGGCGTGCAAAATTATTCAGCCCCTTTACTTTCAGTGCAGCAAACTCTCTCCAGAAGTTCAGTGAGGATCTCTGAATGATCCAATGTTGACCTAAATTACTAATGATGATAAATACAATCCACCTGTGTGTAATCAAGTCTCAGTATAAATGCACCTGCACTGTGATAGTCTCAGAGGTCCGTTAAAAGCGCAGAGAGCATCATGAAGAACAAGGAACACACCAGGCAGGTCCGAGATACTGTTGTGAAGAAGTTTAAAGCCGGATTTGGATACAAAAAGATTTCCCAAGCTTTAAACATCCCAAGGAGCACTGTGCAAGCGACAATGGTTTCCTTTCATTATATGTTTTTTATGCATGAATACAATTGCTCACTGTTCATTGTTGGCATTTCCTGCCTAAATTTGCCAACTTTGTCAATTAAATAATCATTAAAATAATTGGAAACATCAAATGTTTGAAATGAATAAGCCATCAGATTCGATGAAAGAGTTCAATTTGTCTTGCTGACCATAATTTCGTTTAAAGTACTCAAAAGTTTTTTTTCATCATTCTTTATATCATTGATATTGGCTTCATAATGCAGTTTCTTCTTCTTTTTGTTGAGTTTAGTCACATCATTTCTCAATTTGCAGTAAGTAAGCCAGTCAGATGTGCAGCCAGACTTATTAGCCACTTATTTTGTCCCATCTCTTTCAACCATACAGTTTTTCAATTCCTCATCAATCCATGGAGCCTTAACAGTTCTAACAGTCCGTTTCAGGTGCATGTTTATCAATAATTGGAAGAAGCAATTTCAGAAATTCATCAAATGCAGCATCTGGATGCTCCTCATTAATCACATCAGACTAACAAATATTTTTAACATCATCCACATAAGTGTTACACCAAAATATTTTGTGTGATCTCTTATACACTATTTTAGGCCCAGCTGTTGGAACTTTGGCTTTCCTGGATATAGCCACTATATTGTGATCACATCCAATGGGTACGGATACATTTTTAGAACAAAGTTCTTCAGTTTTAGTAAAAATGTGATCGATACATGTGGATGATCTTGTTCCTGTAGTGTTTGTAAACACCCTGGTAGGTTGATTAATAACCTGAACCAGATTACAGGCACTGGTTACAGTAAGAAGCTTCTTCTTGAGCAGACAGCTTGATGATAACCAGTCAATATTTAGGTCCCAAGAAAGTAAAGCATTCTGTTTACATCACATAGACAATCAAGCATTTCACACGTATTATTTAGATACTGAATGTTAGAACTTGGTGGCCTAAAGCAACACCACCAAATACTTTAGATGTGCCAAGTGAACCTGCAACCACAACACTTCAATAACACTTGACATAAGATCTTCTCTAAGCATTACAGGGATGTGACACTTCCCCCATAAGAATTTCTGTCTTCTCTATAGATGTTATATCCTCGTATTGCTACTGCTGTATCATCAAATGAATGACCTAAGTGAGTCTTGGAAATGGCTAATATATGAATGTTATATGATGTTTCGCAAGTTATTAATTTCATGAACCTTATTTCTAAGGCTACATATATTAATATAGGCTATTTTCAGCTCTTAAATGGGTAGCTTATCAGAGATAGACATAATACTGAAAAGAGCAAACAAAGCAAGAGAAAAATACATACATTCAGCATTTGTCAATTGGTGTGTATGTGTGTGCTGTGGGGTTGAAGCTACAAACTCGTAGCCTTGGCTCTCTCATCCCTTCCAGGCTTCTGGGAGGGAGGGTGGACAATGAGCCTGTCATAGCGGGTGTAAGCAATGTCCCCACATGCTCTGGCAGCTTTCATGGCTGGAATCAGTTCTTTCCTCTTCTGGCGCACAGCTTCAGGATAGTCCTTGTTGAGGAAGATATACGTTCCCCTCAAGTGCTTGACTCTTTCCAGAACAGCTACTCTGTCCTTGAACCTCAGGAATTTGACCTCTATTGGCCTGGTCCTATCACCTGGTCCGGTGGTGGGTTTTCCAGTCTTGTGGTCCCTCTTCAATTTCTCAGAGATCGTTTCCTTCATTTAGTCCTCTGTCCAGGTCTCATGTGGGGATTCTGCAATACCGTCCACAACCATGTGTTTCTGCCTTGATTGTCCATCGAGATCATGGATTCACACACAGAACTGATGTCCTCTCTCAATGACTTACAGATTGCTGTCATCTTGGCGTTCTTCTGTTTCAACTCATTGAGCTGACCCTGGGAGAACTGCAAACTGTTCTTCAGGTCCTGGACCTCTCTAGTCAGGTCATCCATTCTTTTATAAGTAGAATCCATTAGTATTTGGACAAAACCATTGATGCTATTTTGTTGTTGTTGTAACAACTGCTTGTAGGTTCAAGAAAACCCCGCTAGTTTGATATGCAGCAAGCTAGCAGCTAGGTTAGCTGCGATGCCAAATAGCTCCTCAGACCCGTCCTTGGTCGACAGGATCACTGGAACTGTCATGTACTGTCATGTTGTGTCTTGTCTCTGTCCTTTCCCTTCACCCTGTCTCCCTCTGCTGGTCGTTGTTAGGTTACCTTTTCTCCCCCGCTTTCCCCCAGCTGTTCCTTGTCTCCTCTGACTACCCATTCACCCCGTTTCCCACCTGTTCCCTTTTTCCCTCTGATTAGGTCCCTATATCTCTCTCTGTTTCTGTTCCTGTCCTTGTCGGATTCTTGTTTGTTGTGTTTCATGCCTGAGCCAGACTATCGTCATGTTTGCTGTAACCTTGTCCTGTCCTGTCGGAATCTGCCGGTCTATCTGAGCCTACCTATGTTTGGTTATTAAAGAAGCTCTGTTTAAGTTAGTTCGCTTTTGGGTCCTCATTCACTCACCATAACAGAAGAATCCGACCAAGAATGGACCCAGCAACTTCGGATCCTCTCCACTCAGCCGTCGGGATCCAGGGAGCGATGCTAGGCAGACACGAGCAGGAAGTGTCTGCTGCTCGACATGCCGTTGAGACCCTGGCCACCCAAGTCTCCAACCTCACAGAACAGGTTCACCATCTCCGCCTCGATCCACCGGCCACTTCCAGGGCTTTCGAATCTCCGGAGCCCAGAATCAATAACCCGCCGTGTTACTCTGGGGAGCCCACTGAATGCCGCTCGTTCCTCACCCAGTGTGATATTGTGTTTTCTCTCCAGCCCAACACTTACTCCAGGAGCACTGCTCGTGTCGCCTACGTCATATCTCTCCTTATTGGACGGGCTCGTGAGTGGGGCACGGCAATCTGGGAGGCAAGGGCTGAGTGTACTAACCAGTATCAGGACTTTAAGGAGGAGATGATACGGGTTTTTGATCGATCTGTTTTTGGGGAGGAGGCTTCCAGGGCCCTGTCTTCCCTATGTCAAGGCAATCGATCCATAACAGACTACTCTATTGAGTTTCGCACTCTTGCTGTCTCCAGTGGCTGAAACGAGCCGGCCTTGCTCGCTCGTCTTCTGGAGGGTTTCCGCGCAGAGGTAAAGGATGAGATTCTCTCCCGGGAGGTTCCTTCCAGCGTGGATTCCTTGATTGAACTCGCTATTCGCATTGAGCGACGGGTTGATCTTCGTCACCGAGCTCGTGGAAAGGAGCTCGCGCTCTCCGTCGCCTCCCTCTCCGCATCACTACCATCTTCCTCTGCCGGCTCGGGTGCTGAGCCCATGCAGCTGGGAGGTATCCGCATCTCGACTAAGGAGAGGGAACGGAGAATCACCAACCGCCTCTGTCTCTATTGCGGTTCCGCTGGTCATTTTGTCACTTCATGTCCAGTAAAAGGCCAGAGCTCGTCAGTAAGCGGAGGGCTACTGGTGAGCGCTACTACTCCTGTCTCTCCTTCAAGATCCTGCACTACCTTGTCGGTCCATCTACGCTGGACCGGTTCGTCAGCTTCCTGCAGTGCCTTAATAGACTCTGGGGCGGAGGGCTGTTTTATGGACGAGACCTGGGCTCGGGAACATGACATTCCTCTCAGACAGTTAAAGGAGCCCACGGCCTTGTTCGCCCTGGATGGTAGTCCTCTCCCCAGGATTCAGCGTGAGACGCTACCTTTAACCCTCACTGTTTCTGGTAATCATAGTGAAACCATTTCTTTTTTAATTTTTCGTTCACCTTTTACACCTGTTGTTTTGGGCCATCCCTGGCTAGTTTGTCATAATCCTTCCATTAATTGGTCTAGTAATTCTATCCTCTCCTGGAACGTCTCTTGTCATGTGAAATGTTTAATGTCTGCTATCCCTCCTGTTTCCTCTGTCTCTTCTTCACAGGAGGAGCCTGGTGATTTGACAGGGGTGCCGGAGGAATATCACGATCTGCGCACGGTGTTCAGTCGGTCCAGGGCCACCTCTCTTCCTCCACACCGGTCGTATGATTGTAGTATTGATCTCCTTCCGGGAACCACCCCCCCCCCCCCCCGGGGTAGACTATACTCTCTGTCGGCTCCCGAACGTAAGGCTCTCGAAGATTATTTGTCTGTAGCTCTTGACGCCGGTACCATAGTCCCCTCCTCCTCTCCCGCCGGAGCGGGGGTTTTTTTTGTCAAGAAGAAGGACGGGTCTCTGCGCCCCTGCATAGATTATCGAGGGCTGAATGACATAACAGTGAAGAATCGTTATCCGCTTCCTCTTATGTCTTCAGCCTTCGAGATCCTGCAGGGAGCCAGGTTTTTCACTAAGTTGGACCTTCGTAACGCTTACCATCTCGTGCGCATCAGGGAGGGGGACGAGTGGAAGACGGCGTTTAACACTCCGTTAGGGCACTTTGAATACCGGGTTCTTCCTTTCGGCCTCGCTAACGCTCCAGCTGTCTTTCAGGCATTAGTCAATGATGTCCTGAGAGACATGCTGAACATCTTTGTTTTCGTTTACCTTGACGATATCCTGATTTTTTCACCGTCACTCCAGATTCATGTTCAGCACGTTCGACGTGTCCTCCAGCGCCTTTTAGAGAATTGTCTTTTTGTGAAGGCTGAGAAGTGCACTTTTCATGCCTCCTCCGTCACATTTCTCGGTTCTGTTATTTCCGCTGAAGGCATTAAGATGGATCCCGCTAAGGTCCAAGCTGTCATTGATTGGCCCGTCCCTAAGTCACGCGTCGAGCTGCAGCGCTTTCTCGGCTTCGCGAACTTCTATCGTCGTTTCATCCGTAATTTCGGTCAGGTGGCAGCTCCTCTCACAGCCCTTACTTCTGTCAAGACGTGCTTTAAGTGGTCCGTTTCCGCCCAGGGAGCTTTTGATCTCCTCAAGAATCGTTTTACATCCGCTCCTATCCTTGTTACACCTGACGTCTCTAGACAGTTCGTTGTCGAGGTTGACGCGTCAGAGGTGGGCGTGGGAGCCATCCTTTCTCAGCGCTCCCTCTCTGACGACAAGGTCCACCCATGCGCGTATTTTTCTCATCGCCTGTCGCCGTCGGAACGTAACTATGATGTGGGTAACCGCGAACTGCTCGCCATCCGGTTAGCCCTAGGCGAATGGCGACAGTGGTTGGAGGGGGCGACCGTTCCTTTTGTCGTTTGGACTGACCATAGGAACCTTGAGTACATCCGTTCTGCCAAACGACTTAATGCGCGTCAGGCGCGTTGGCCGCTGTTTTTCGCTCGTTTCGAGTTCGTGATTTCTTATCGTCCGGGCTCTAAGAACACCAAGCCTGATGCTTTGTCTCGTCTCTTCAGTTCTTCAGTAGCCTCAACTGACCCCGAGGGGATTCTCCCTGAGGGGCGTGTTGTCGGGTTGACTGTCTGGGGAATTGAGAGGCAGGTAAAACAAGCGCTCACTCACACTCCGTCGCCGCGCGCTTGTCCTAGGAACCTTCTTTTCGTTCCCGTTCCTACTCGTCTGGCCGTTCTTCAGTGGGCGCACTCTGCCAAGTTAGCCGGCCACCCTGGCGTTCGGGGTACGCTTGCTTCCATTCGCCAGCGTTTTTGGTGGCCCACCCGGGAGCATGACACGCGTCGTTTCGTGGCTGCTTGTTCGGTCTGCGCGCAGACTAAGTCCGGTAACTCTCCTCCTGCCGGCCGTCTCAGGCCGCTTCCTATTCCCTCTCGACCGTGGTCTCACATCGCCTTAGATTTTGTCACCGGACTGCCTTCGTCAGCGGGGAAGACTGTTATTCTTACGGTTGTCGATAGGTTCTCTAAGGCGGCTCATTTCATTCCCCTTGCTAAGCTTCCTTCTGCTAAAGAGACGGCACAAATCATCATCGAGAATGTTTTCAGAATTCATGGCCTTCCGTCAGACGTCGTTTCGGACAGAGGTCCGCAATTCACGTCTCAATTTTGGAGGGAGTTTTGCCGTTTGATTGGGGCTTCCGTCAGTCTCTCTTCCGGCTTTCACCCCCAGTCTAACGGTCAAGCAGAACGGGCCAATCAGACTATTGGTCGCATCTTACGCAGTCTTTCTTTTCGTAACCCTGCGTCTTGGTCAGAACAGCTCCCCTGGGCAGAATACGCCCACAACTCGCTTCCTTCGTCTGCGACCGGGCTATCTCCTTTTCAGAGTAGCCTCGGGTACCAGCCTCCGCTGTTCTCATCTCAGTTCGCCGAGTCCAGCGTCCCCTCCGCTCAGGCTTTTGTCCAACGTTGCGAGCGCACCTGGAAGAGGGTCAGGTCTGCACTTTGCCGTTATAGGACGCAGACTGTGAGGGCTGCTAATAAGCGTAGAACTAAGAGTCCTAGATATTGTCGCGGTCAGAGAGTTTGGCTCTCCACTCAGAACCTTCCCCTTAAGACGGCTTCTCGCAAGTTGACCCCGCGGTTCATTGGTCCGTTCCGTATTTCTCGGGTCATTAATCCTGTCGCAGTTCGACTTCTTCTTCCGCGATACCTTCGTCGCGTCCACCCGGTCTTCCATGTCTCCTGCATCAAGCCCGTCCTTCGCGCCCCCGCTCGTCTCCCCCCCCCCCCCCCCCATCCTTGTCGAGGGCGCACCCATCTACAGGGTCCGTAGAATTTTGGACATGCGTCCTCGGGGCCGTGGTCACCAGTACCTCGTAGATTGGGAGGGGTACGGTCCTGAGGAGAGGAGTTGGGTTCCCTCTCGGGACGTGCTGGACCGTGCGCTGATCGAGGATTTCCTCCGTTGCCGCCAGGTTTCCTCCTCGAGTGCGCCAGGAGGCGCTCGGTGAGTGGGGGGGTACTGTCATGTACTGTCATGTTGTGTCTTGTCTCTGTCCTTTCCCTTCACCCTGTCTCCCTCTGCTGGTCGTTGTTAGGTTACCTTTTCTCCCCCGCTTTCCCCCAGCATTTCCTTGTCTCCTCTGACTACCCATTCACCCCGTTTCCCACCTGTTCCCTTTTTCCCTCTGATTAGGTCCCTATATCTCTCTCTGTTTCTGTTCCTGTCCTTGTCGGATTCTTGTTTGTTGTGTTTCATGCCTGAGCCAGACTATCGTCATGTTTGCTGTAACCTTGTCCTGTCCTGTCGGAATCTGCCGGTCTATCTGAGCCTACCTATGTTTGGTTATTAAAGAAGCTCTGTTTAAGTTAGTTCGCTTTTGGGTCCTCATTCACTCACCATAACAGGAACAATCAGTCCCAGCAACTGATGCCAACTGAATCGCGGAATCCAAACTAAAAAGCTAGCTAGCTACAAATGAGCAATTAGCTATAGATAATCAAGATTATAACGAGTTTTATAACTGCTTATGAGTTTTTATGGACACTTATAGTCAATATTACAATGCATTATAAAGGATGTTATAAAATGTTATACGTACATTCAGGTCCGTAATATCGACACACTCGATAAAAATTTGCAAAAGATACTGAGCTTAATTGTGTGCTTAAATGTTTTTTTTTTTTTTTATTAAAAAAAAAGAGAGAAATAGGTTTTGTTTGACAAGTAATATTTCGTTTTTTTTAAATATAGGGGTCAAAATGATTGGCATTCCTGTTTTCAATACCTTTCAACACCTCACGTCGTGAGGATAATAGCGCTGAGCAATTTTGCTTCCACTGGTGCTGGGGCCCTTATTAAGTTGAAGGATATTAATGAGAATCTGCAAAGATTCTATATGGAGGAATGGTCTAAGATCCCTCCCAATGTGTTCTCCGATCTCATACAGTAAAACAGTTTACAAAAAGGCTCAGTGCCATTATTATTTCATGGTGAGGTATTGAAAGATATTGAAAACAGGTGTGCCAATAAATGTTTTGAGATTTATTTGTATTACATGTTGAACAAAATCTCTTTCTCTGAGCAATTGTATTAATATAAAATAATATAATTTTCTCATTTGTTTTACATTTTTTAAATTATATTTCACCTTTATTTAACCAGGTAGGCTAGTTGAGAACAAGTTCTCATTTGCAACTGCGACCTGGCCAAGACAAAGCATAGCAATTCGACACATACAACAACACAGAGTTACACATGGAATAAACAAAACATACAATCAATTATACAGTAGAACAAAAGAAAACAAAGAGTCTATATACAGTGAGTGCAAATGAGGTAAGATAAGGGAGTTAAGGCAATAAATAGGCCATTGTGGCTAAGTAATTACAATATAGCAAATTAAACACTGGAATGGTAGATGTGCAGAAGATGGATGTGCAAGTAGAGATACTGGGGAGCAAAGGAGCAAGATAAATAAATAAATACAGTATGGGGATGAGGTAGGTAGATAGATGGGCTGTTTACAGATGGGCTATGTACAGGTGCAGTGATCTGTGAGCTGCTCTGAGAGCTGGTGCTTAAAGCTAGTGAGGGAGATATGAGTCTCCAGCTTCAGAGATTTTTGCAGTTCGTTCCAGTCATTGGCAGCAGAGAACTGGAAGGAAAGATGACCAAAGGAGGAGACTCAGCAGCAAGAGCTACATCATTGATGTATACAGAGAAGAGAGTCGGCCCTAGAATTGAACCCTGTGGCACCCCCATAGAGACTGCCAGAGGTCCGGACAACAGGCCCTCCAATTTGACACACTGAACTCTATCAGAGAAGTAGTTGGTAAACCAGGCGAGGTAATCATTTGAGAAACCAAGGCTGTCGAGTCTGCCAATAAGAATGTGGTGATTGACAGAGTCGAAAGCCTTGGCCAGGTCGATGAATACAGCGCCACAGTAATGTCTCTTATCGATGCCGGTTATGATGTCGTTAGGGACCTTGAGCGTGGCTGAGGTGCACCCCATGACCAGCTCTGAAGCCAGATTGCATAGCGGAGACGATACGGTGGTATTCAAAATGGTCGGTAATCTGTTGTTAACTTGGCTTTCAAAGACCTTAGAAAGATAGGGTAGGATAGATATAGGTCTGTAGCAGTTTGGGTCTAGAGTGTCACCCCTTTTGAAGAGGGGGATGACCGCGGCAGCTTTCCAATCTTTGGGAATCTCAGACGATACGAAAGAGAGGTTGAACAGGCTAGTAATAGGGGTTGCAACAATTTCGGCAGATAATTTTAGAAAGAGAGGGTCCAGATTGTCTAGCCCGGCTGATTTGTAGGGTCCAGATTTTGGAGCTCTTTCAGAACATCAGCTTTATGGATTTGGGTGAAGGATAAATGGTGGGGGCTTTGGCGGGTTGTTGTGGAGGGTGCCAGGCAGTTGACCGGGGTAGGGGTAGCCAGGTGGAAAGCATGGCCAGCCGTAGAGAAATGCTTATTATAGTGGATTTATCGGTGGTAACAGTGTTTCCTAGCCTCACAGCAGTGGGCAGCTGGGAGGAGGTGCTCTTATTTTCCATAGACTTTACAGTGTCCCGGAACTTTCTTGAGTTAGTACTACAAGATGCAAATTTCTGTTTGAAAAAGCTAGCCTTGGCTTTCCTAACTGCCAGTGTATATTTGTTCCTAACTTCCCTGAAAAGTTGCATATCACGGGGGCTATTCGATGCTAATGCAGAACGCCACAGGATGTCTTTCCGCTGGTCTACGTCAGACGGGTCTGGAGTGAACCAAGGACTATATCTATTCCTAGTTCTACATTTTTTGAATGGGGCATGCTTATTTAAGATGGGGATGAAGGCACTTTTAAAGAATAGCCAGGTATCATCTACTGACGGGATGAGGTCAATGTCATTCCAGCATACCCCGGCCAGGTCGGTTAGAAAGGCCTGCTCGCAGAAGTGTTTTAGGGAGCGTTTGACAGTGATGAGGAGGGGTTGTTTGGTCGCAGACCCATTACGGATGCAGGCAATTAGGCAGTGATCACTGAGATCTTGATTGAAAACAGCAGAGGTGTATTTGGAGGGCGAGTTAGTTAGGATGACATCTATGAGGGTGCCCTTGTTTACGGATTTGGAGTTGTACCTGGTAGGTTCATTAATAATTTGTGTGAGATTGAGGGCATCAAGTTTAGATTGTAGGATGGCCGGGGTGTTAAGGTCACCTAGTAGCACGAGCTCAGAAGATATTCACATATGGTATCGAGGGCACAGCTGGGGGCAGAGGGAGGTCTATAGCAAGCGGCGACAGTGAGAGATTTGTTTCTGGAAAGGTGAATTTTTAGAAGTAGAAGCTTGAATTGTTTGGGTACAGACTTGGATAGTAATACAGGACTCTGCAGGCTATCTTTGCAGTAGATTGCAACACCGCCCCCTTTGGCAGTTCTATCTTGGAGGAAAATGTTATAGTTAGTAATGGAGATTTCAGGGTTTTTGGTGGTTTTCCTAAGCCAGGATTCAGACATGGCTACGACATCCGGGTTGGCAGAGTGTGCTAAAGCAGTGAGTAAAACAAACTTAGGGAGTAGGCTTCTAATGTTAACATGCATGAAACCAAGGCTTTTACGGTTACAGAAGGCAACAAATGAGAGCACCTGGGGAGTGGGAGTGGAGCTAGGCACTGCAGGACCTGGATTAACCTCTACATCACCAGAGGAACAGAGGAGAAGTAGGATAAGGGTTTGGCTAAATGCTATACGAACTTGCCGTCTAGCACGTTCGGAACAGAGAGTAAGAGGAGCAGGTTTCTGGGCACGATAGCATAGATTCAAGGAATAGTGTACAGACAAAGGTAAGGTAGGATGTGAGTACATTGGAGGTAAACCTAGGCATTGAGGAATGATGAGAGAGATATAGTCTCTAGAGACGTTTAAACTAGGTGATGTCATCGCATATGTAGAAGGTGGAACAACATGGTTGGTTAAGGCATATTGAGCAGGGCTAGAGGCTCTACAGTGAAATAAGACAGTAATCACTAACCAGGACCGTAATGGACGAGGCATATTGATATTAGAGAGAGACATGCATAGCCAAGCGAACATATGGGTCCAGTGAGTGGTTGGGCTGACTGGGGACACAGCGATTCAGACAGTTAGCAGGTCGATGCTAACAAGCTAACAGTTAGTAGGCCGGGGCTAAACAAGCGAGCAGTTAGCAGACCGGGGCTGGCAAGCTAGCAGTTAGCTAACCGGGTTAGGCAAGCTAACAGTTATTAGACCGGGGCTAGCAAATTAGCCTTTGGGGGACGTCGCGATGGGGGTAAGTCTGTTTTTGCCTCTTCGTGCGGTGACGTCGATAGACCAGTCGTGGAATTAGTAGGATTACAAGTAGCTCTAGGTAGCTAGCAGTCCTAGCAGGTTAGCAGAATGGGCCTTCAGAGGGGCCTGTTGGAATCCTCGGGCAGATTATGTCGGTATTCCAGTCGTAGAGGATCGGCGGGGTTCCGTGCCCCGTACCGGCAGTAGAAGGGGTCCGGATATTGTAGCCCAGGAGTGGGCTTTGGTGGTAGCACAGGAGCCCTGGCCGGGCTAACTTCAGTCTAATTGGTGCTTGCTCCGGGATGGAAACGCTAGCCAGGAGTGGTCAACCGGGATTGCGGTTAGCTAGTTGCAAAGATCCAAATAAAAATGTTCAGAGTTTGCGGTAGGAATCGGGGGATATGGAGAGAAATAGGTTCGTTATGCTCTGGTTTGAGTCACGTTGTTCGAATTGGCGAGAGCTTTCCGAGCTAAAGGTTAGCTGATGACCGCTAGCAATGGTTTGCTAACTGATAACTGATAGGTAGTTAGCTGGCTAGCTTCAGTTGAGGGATTCCAGATCCGAAGTAAATAGAAATAGTTTAGAAAAAAGCAGATCCACGGCACATTGGGTGAGGCGGGTTGAAGGAGAGTATTTAGAAGTTGAGGTTTAGGAAAATATTTAAAAAGATATGCGAAGAAAAAGATGTAAAAAGATATATACAAGGGACAGGACAAAGACGTCTGACTGCTACGCCATCTTGGATTGAGCATCCAATATAGCTCAGTATTTGTATTATTTATTTTATACACTGTTTTTTTGCTCATCTTTATCAAGGGTGCCAATAATTTGAATTTACTTCATAGGAAGTGTTACCTATCACTCTACTTCTCTCCTCCTCCTCTCCAACCTCCCCTCTCCCTTCCCGCTCTCTCTCTCAGTATATGTGGCCTATGCAGGAATCAAACTCAAACCAGAATCCTTCCTGTTGATCCATTGGAACCTTTGGTGAATTCATGTGTTACGTTTGAGCTGAGCTGTAGGCTACAAAAGTGCTGCTCTAACGTCGGCTTTTTCTTTAACAAACCCCTAGGTAACCCCTAGGTACACACGCGTACGCATGAACCCACACATACACACAATTAAACCTCTGATCCTAGACGTTCCGCTAAGAAAACTCTAGCCATGTATGTTAATGGGGTATAGTCAGATTGTCTGTGTGTGTTTCTCTCTGCTCTCTCAGAGCGGTGCCTGTGGCTGCTTGGCATAAAGGAGCCGTAATCAGATTAGACTGACTGCATTTCTCTGAATATGCATAAAACATGCGGCAGAATTAGCATTGAGTTCCTGTTCATTAAACTACACCTGTCAGAGACAAATACTAAACAAATATAAGTGTCAGCTATTTGGATTCTTTTTCACGATTGTGTCAACATAATCTCTTCATTATTTCAACGTTCTTTGTCAATGTAATCCCGTTGCATCAACCTGGCTGGTTGGTTGAATTTGCATATTTGCACAACATCAGCGTAAACAGTTTGTCTCGTTTATGGTCTAGAGGTCAACAAAAAATCTATGCCAGGTATATTTTAAGTTACTGTACATTCATGTTTGTTGGAAATCAAATATGATATTTAAATTAATGAAGTTGCACACTCTAGAATGTAGATTTGCTCTCTAAAGCCCCTTTTGAGCCTAAGCCTTTGGGGGAGGGGGTTCTACTAAGCTAACTTATGGAAATGTTTTAAGTTGGTCATACCATGGATCATTTCCCTATTTGATTTATAATTTTAGGACCCTTGTAGGTATCAAAGAAAATATAGAAACAACATTGAATTTGGCCTTACTGCTATTAGCCCTTAGAAGCAGATTGAATAACACATTCACCATGGCAAGACAGACAGTCCAAAAATAATAGTCTGTTTGTAATGAAATGTCTGTCCTATATCTAAGAAATATAAGAAGGGTCAGAAAAGGTTTTTTAGACCTGTGTTTCACCCCTTTTTTTGGCACATCGTACCATCTATTTAATTGTGTTAAGCTCAAACCGTTCGGAACTTACTGTCACACCCTGATCTGATTCACCTGTCCTTGTGCTTGTCTCCACCACCCTCCAGGTGTCGCCCATCTTCCCCACTTATCACCAGGGTATTTATACCTGTGTTTTCTGTCTGTCTGTGCCAGTTCGTCAACCGAGTCTTTGGCAATTTTTTGGGCTTTGTTCTGACACCGCCTGATATAGAGATCCGGGACGGCAGGGAGCTCGGCCCCAGTGATGTACTGGGCTGTCCTTTGTAGTGCTTTGCGGTCAATGAGCGGTGAAATTCCCATATCAAGCAATGCAGCCAGTTAAGATGCTCTCGATGATGCAGCTGCAGAACTTTTTCAGGATCTGGAGGCCCATGCCAAATCTTTTCAGCCTCCTGAGAGGGAAGAAGGGCTGCCGTGCCCTCTTCATGACTGTGCGGGTGTATGTGGGACCATGTTAAGTCCTCCTGGCGCAGGGCGCGGCTCTGTTGCATCCCGCAGTGTTTGTGACGTTTTGTGTGGCACTCTTTATGTTTTTAATTTGTACACTTAGTTTACAAGCAATCTGCCATCTGTCAACAATGCCAATCTTCCATCTGTCAACGATGGATTTACAGTGGTGGTTGGACTGATCTTGTTGATTGCCTGTTTGCTGGTGTTTACTGAGACTTGGCTGGATGACAGAGTCTGGCCGGCTTCACTCTGGTCAGAGCGTTCCGTGATCTGACAGTCACAGGGAAACATCATGGCGGGGCGTCTGCCTGCTTGTCAGGGACTAACAGTTAAATCGATCCTGGTAAGAGAGAGACTCTGTACCTCCGACATTGAACTGCTTTCTGTGTCTCTGCGACCCCACTATCTGCCCCGTGAGTTCCCCCAATTGCTTGTTACCGTTATGTTCATTCAACCGAAAGCTAATTTAACAAAGGCATCAGCGATGATTTATAATCTGTCACAGAAACTGGAATCCATCTCCCCAACGCAGCCAAATGTATTTTAGGGGATTTTAACAACTGTACTTTGCACAAAGTCCTGCACACATACCACCAGTATGTGAAATGTCATACTAGGAAAATGACTCTTGATTTGTGCTATGGGACAATACCAAATGCGTTCTCTGCCACCACTAGACCTCCCCTGGGGACATCAGACCACAATGTGGTCTACCTCAGGCCAACCTACTTTCGCCTCCTGGTGAGGGAGAAACCCACAGTTCCATATCTGGAACGACAACGGCATCACTTGTCCCCAAGGGGTGTTTTGACTGTACTATGTGGGAGGTATTTGAGGACAGCAGCTCTGATCTTGGTGAAAACATGTTGACTTGTAAACATGTAAACTTCTGTGTTGAGTCAGTTGTGCCTACTAAAATCTGTAAAAAATATTCCCTAACAATAAGCCTTTGTTATCAAAAAGTCTAAAATCACTACTTAATAGGAAGAAGGCAGTTTATGGTGAGGGTGATAGACAGGCTTTAAGAGATGTACAACGTAAGATCAAAAGACAGATACTGGTGGACAAGGAGGCATACAAGCAAAGGGTGGAGAGGACCCTCTCCTCAGGAAGCTCAAGGCTGGCCTGGCAAGGGATTAAATCCATGGCTATAGTGCCCCCCACATAGGCAGGGGAAAACCAGTGCTGATCTTGGGAGACGAAGGCCAGAACAGGGCTAATGAACGGAATGTTTTCTTCTCAAGATTTGAATCAGACAACCTTGTGTCGAAGGTAAAACAAATGGAAGCATCATTAAACGTTTGAGAGGGTTGTTGTCAAACAGGCTGATGTTTTAAAGTTGTTCAGGGGATGTAACACATACAACAGCCCAAGCCCAGACAAAATAAGTGGACATGTGTTAAAGCACTGTGCTGAACAACTGGCTGGTGTTTTTACAGACATTTTCCAATCCTCGCTTGACCAGCAACACGTGCCAGTATTGTGGAAAAACTCAATAATTATACCAATTCCTAAAGCATCTAATCCCACTGTGCTGAATGACTACCACCCTGCCGCCTTGACATCCTTAGTAATTAAATGACTTGAGAAAATTGTGAAAAGTCATGTTCCCAGCATCACCCAGATGCTCCTCGGCCCATTTCAGTTTGCCTCTCAGCCCAGCAGAGGAGTTGATGATGCCATTCTCACTCTCCTCAACATGGTCTACAGACATATAGAGGGTGCCAAATCCCATGTCAGGGTTTTGTTTGTTGAATTTTCTTCTGCCTTCAACACAATCCAGCCTTACATTCTGGCACAGAGACTCATTCGGGACTTCTGCTAAGATGGGCGGCTGGTTTTGTGGCTGTTGGACTTCCTGAGCCAACGGTCACAGCAGCTCAAATAGGTCCCCACTTGTCAGGCATACGCAACACCAACACAGGCTCTCCTCAGGGATGTGTTTTGTCCCCACTCATGTACATCTTGTACACTAATAGCTGTACTAGTTCCCATCCTGACAGACACCTTGTTAAGTTCGCTGATTACACTGCATTGATCAGCCTGTTGCATGATGGCGAGGAACACCATGGCCCGGTCCTAAATGACTTTGTAGAGTGGTGTGACGAATCACACTTGGTCCTCAATACCAATAAGACCAAAGAGATGTGCATAGACTTCAAGCATACAACACCTACCTTTCCAACATATATCAGAGGTTAGAACATAAAGATTGTAGAGGAACACAAATATCTGGGTAAATAAGCTTCAGTGGAGTAAATGTACAGACCTGATCTACAAAAAGAGTCAACAGACTGTACTTTCTCAAAAAGCTGGGATCTTTCAATGTTAATTGTACTATACTGACTCTGTTTTACAAATCTTTCATTGAGAATATTGTTTGTTGGTTTGGCAATTCCACTGTCAGCCAGAGAAATGTGCTGAGAAGGATTATCACCACAGCATGCAAGGTACTTGGAGTCAAAGAGAAGGGCCTGGATGAGATATTTAAGGTCAGGGCCCTCCCCAAGGTACTTGGAGTCAAACAGACAGGCCTGGATGAGATCACAAAATCATTTTAGACCCAAGCCACCCTCTGTACCCGGACTTTGAACTACTCCCCTCTGGGTGCAGGTATAGGGCACTCATCGGCAGGAAAAACAGAACTAGAACTAGTGTGATATCCCTCCTAAATAGCTAGGGCTAATGTTGCTATCGACCCAGTAAGGCCTGCCGGCTTGTCTATTTTTATTGGTATGTAGCTGTTAGGAAAGTTCTATTGTCAACTTGTTTTGTTTTTAAACGCCAATTTAAAGGTGTACATGACAGTGCAATAAAATCTCTCCATGGGGACAGTAAAGTCAGTAAAGTAAAGTAAAGTTAGCGATGTGGACACCTAGGAACATAAAGCTATCAACCCACTCCTCAACTGCCCTTTCGATATGGATGGGGACTTGCTCTTCCCTGTTTCTCCTGTAGTTCATGACCAGCTCCTCGGTCTTACTAACATTGAGGGAGTTGTTGTAGTCCTGGAACCACACTGCTAAGTCTCTGACCTCCTCCCTGTAGGCTGACTCATCGCCATTGGTAATCAGGCCTACCAACGTTGTGTCATTAGCTAACTTGATTATGGTGTTGGAGTCGTGCGCAGCAACGCAGTCGTGGGTGAAAAGGGAGTACAGGAGGGGACTAAGCACACACCCCTGAGGGGCCCCTGTTTTGAGGGTCAGCCTAGAGGAGGTGTTGTTGCCTACCCTCACCACCTGGGGCCGGCCCATGAGGAAGTCCAGGATCCAGTTGCAGAGGGAGGGGTTCAGTCCCAGGGTCCCTAGATTGGTGAAGAGTTTGAAGGAGACTATGGTGTTGAATGCTCAGCTGTAGTCTATCAACAACATTCTCACACTCCCCCTCTTGTCCAGTTCTGTTCTGTGACTGTTGGGGTGGTCTGTGAATTGGAGTGGGTTTAGGGTGTCTGGGATGATGGTTTTGATGTGTGTCATGACCAGCCTTTCAAAGCACTTCATAATTACAGATGTGAGTGCTACAGTGTGATAGTCATTTAGGCAGGTTACCTTGGAGCTCTTGGGAACAGGGACAATGGTGGTCAGCTTGAAACATGTTGGGATTACAAACTGGGACAAGGAGACATTGAAAATGTCTGTTTAGACACCTGCCAGCCTTTGGGCACATGCTTTGAGAACTCGCCCTGTTATTCCATCTTCTGATTGTAAACCTGTTTAATGTTTTTCTAACATCAGAGCAAGATCACACAGTCATTGCGAAAAGCAGGGGCTTTCACACAAGGCACAGTGCTAGATTCCTTGAAGCGAGCATAAAAGGCCATTAGCTCTTTTGGGAGTTCTGCGTCGCTGGGCATCTCATGGCTGGGTTTCCCTTTGTAATCCGTTATCGTTTGCAAGCCCTGTCACATACAATGAGCTTCGTAGCCAGTGTAATAGGATTCCACCTTCCTCCTATATTGTCCTTTTGCATGTTTGATGTCTCATCGGAGGTCGTAGCGGGTTTTCTTGTATGCATCCATGTCCGTGTCCCGTTCATTGTAAGCTGGTAGCTCTAGCCTTTAGCCCAGCGCGGATGCTGTAAACAGGAAGGATTGAGTCATGATCAGATTGGCCAAAGGGAGGATGAGGGAGGGCCTTGTATGCATTTCTGTGGATAGAATAAAAGTGGTATAGAGTTTTAGCAGCCCTTGTGGCGCAGGAGAAGTCTGACAAACACAGATTTTCAGAGTATATATAGAGCGTGCAACTTCCTTTATTTATTTTTGAACAGTTTACCTTCCGTTAGTAAGCACCTCTACAAAAGGTGCTTTTGCTTTTACTAGGAAATCAAATATAGAAGCAGAATTTGATGTTAAAGGTGGACCTATTAACCTATCAAAATAAAGAAAGTCACACACTCCATGTATAAACTCCCAGTAATTTATTGGGTTTTTAATGTACTTTTTCTCACCTTTATTTAACCAGGTAGGCCAGTTGAGAACAAGTTCTCATTTACAATTGCGACCTGGCCAAGATAAAGCAAAGCAGTGCGACACAAAGTAACACATGGGATAAACAAAAGTACAGTCAATAACTGTCACGCCCTGGTCGAGGTATTTTGTGTTTATCTTCATTTATTTGGTCAGGCCAGGGTGTGGCATGGGTTTTTGTATGTGGTGTGTTTTGTCCTGGGGTTTTGTTAGGTATTGGGTTTGTGGCTTAGTAGGGTTATCTAGTTAAGTCTATGGCTGTCTGAAGTGGTTCTCAATCAGAGGCAGGTGTTTATCGTTGTCTCTGATTGGGAACCATATTTAGGCAGCCATATTCTTTGGGTGTTTTGTGGGTGATTGTCCATGTCACTGTGTTCGTTTGCACAAGAGAGGCTGTTTTGGTTTTTCGTTATGTTTATTGTTTTTGTATAGTTCGTGTTTTTGTCTTCATTAAAGATGTATCGAACAAACCACGCTGCATTTTGGTCCGATCCTTGCTACACCTCCTCGTCTGAGGAAGAGATAGAAGAAAGCCATTACAGAATCACCCACCACAAAAGGACCAAGCAGCGTGTCAACAGGCAGGAGCAGCCCAAAGAGGAGATGCGCAATAAGGATTTCTGGACATGGGAGGAAATCCTTGATGGGTGAGGACCCTGGGCTAAACCAGGGGAGTGTAGCCGCCCAAAGGTGCAGCAGGAGAAGAGGCAACAGGAGCAGCCCAAAGAGGAGGACAGTATGGACTATACTTCTTGGGAGGAGATAGACAGGTGGGCGGTCGACCCAGGGAGAGTGCCGGAGCCCGCCTGGGATTCGATGGAGCAGTGCCGGAAGGTTATCGGAGAATGGAGTTGGCAAAGCAAGCACGGCTGCGCGGACGGAAGCCCGAGAGTCAGCCCCAAAAATGTCTTGGGGGGGGGGGGCTAACAGGGAGTATGGCTACGCCAGGTAGGAGACCTGCGCAAACTCCCTGTGCTTACTGGGGGGCTAGAGAGACCGGGCAGGCACCGTGTTATGCTGTGGTGCGCACGGTGTCTCCAGTGCGGGTGCATAGCCCGGTGCGGTACATTCCAGCTCCGCGTATCGGCGGGCTAGAGTGAGCATCGTGGCTTAGTAGGGTTATCTAGTTAAGTCTATGGCTGTCTGAAGTGGTTCTCAATCAGAGGCAGGTGTTTATCGTTGTCTCTGATTGGGAACCATATTTAGGCAGCCATATTCTTTGGGTGTTTTGTGGGTGATTGTCCTTAGTGTCCTTGTTCATGTCACTGTTTGTTTGCACAAGATAGGCTGTTTCGGTTTTCACGTTATGTTTATTGTTTTTGTATAGTTCGTGTTTTTGTCTTCATTAAAGATGTATCGAACAAACCACGCTGCATTTTGGTCCGATCCTTGCTACACCTCCTTGTCCGAGGAAGAGATAGAAGAAAGCCGTTACAATAACGCAAAATCTGTATACAGTGTGTGCATATGAAGTAAGGAGGTAAGGCAATAAATAGGCCATAGTGGCAAAATAATTACAATTGAGCAATTAACACAGGACTGATAGATGTGCAGATGAGGATGTGCAAGTAGAAATACTGGTGTGCAAAAGAGCAGAAGAAAATACATATTTGGGGATGAGGTAGGTAGTTGTTTCGATGGGCTATTTACAGATGGGCTGCGTACAGCTACAGCGATTGGTAAGCTGCTCTGACAGTCGATGCTTGAAGTTAGTGAGGGAAATATAAGTCTCCAACTTCAGTGATTTTTGCAATTTGTTCCAGTCATTTGCAGCAGAGAACTGGAAGGAAAGGTGGCCAAAGCAGGTGTTGGCTTTGAGGATGCCCAGTAAAATATACCTGGCGGAGTGCGTGCTACGGGTGGATGTTGCTATGGTGACCAGGGAGCTGAGATAAGGCGGAGCTTTACCTAGCAAAGACTTATAGATGACCTGGAGCCAGTGGGTTTGGCGACAAATATGTAGCGAGGACCAGCCAACGAGAACATACAGGTCGCAGTGTTGGGGAGCATATGGGGCTTTGGTGACAAAATGGATAGCACTGTGATAGACTGCATCTAATTTGCTGAGTAGTGTGTTGGAGGCTATTTTGTAAATGACATCGCTGAAGACACGGATTGGTAGGATGGTCAGTTTAAGAGGGCATGTTTGGCAGTATGAGTGAAGGAGGCTTTGTTGTGAAATAGGAATCCGAAGAGCATGACGAGCATGTATTTCGTTTTACTTGCATTTAAGAGCAGTTGGAGGCCACGGAAGGAGTGTTGCATGGCATTGAAGCTTGTTTGGAGGTTTATTAACACAGTGTCCAAAGAAGGGCCAGATGTATACAGAATGGTGTTGTCTGCATAGAGGTGGATCAAAGAATCACCTGCAGCAAGAGCGACATCATAGATATATACAGAGAAATTAGTCAGCCTGAGAATTGAACCCTGTGTCACCACCATAGAGACTGCCAGAGGTCTGGACAACAGGCCCTCCGATTTGACACACAGAATTCTATCTAAGAAGTAGTTAGTGAACCAGATGAGGCAGTCATTAGAGAAACGTAGGCTGTTGAGTCTGCCTATAAGAATACGGTGATTGACGGAGTCGAAAACTCCCAGTAATTTATTGGGTATTTACCAAAGGCAATATGTTGAATCTAACCATCCAATCTCCTCCCTCAAATACACAAGCATTGAGTATGTTGCTCTACCAAGGAGAGGAGGTAACATTTAGATCCTACTACTACAAAGAGAGGTTTATTGGATATCCTATCTAAAAACATTGACCCCTAGTGGTCTGAATATTGACTTTGATCTCAGGCCCTTCTTATGAACAATTCTAATCTTTTATGAACAAGTCTTATAAATTGATATGGTCTTTCTACAGATTATTAGCCTGCATCCAATATGTTCCCACTGTTGATGATGCTCATTATACATTAAGGTTGACCCAAAAGATTAAATATGTGAAGTTGAATTAAACAATAATGTATGTTGATGCTAATATGATGTACAATATTCAATGATGTTTCTATAAATGATAACAATAGCCTAATATATTTAATATGCCATATACTATTGTTTTTGTTTTAACAATTTCACTAATTTATTCTAATTCACTTCATCATTATGACACACCCCTCACTACTGTCATTGGTTGCACTAATTGCAGTTTGTCTGCACAACCTGGTTCAAGTATTCATGACATTACCCTGAATAAGGCACAGTGATGCCGAAACGTTGGTAAATACCCAATAAATTGCTGGGAGTTTATATATGGAGTGTGCCACTTTCTATATTTTGATCATTTATATATTTTTTGCCGTTAGTCAGCACCTACACACAAACACATTTTTTCTGGGTGTGCGCCAGCTCATGTCTTTTAAAGGTGGAGCTATTACCATCCTGCTTACAGTATGTATCATGATCCATGATATGTATCTAATCATACTGTATATGCTATATTGTAAATCAAATGCCAATAGGTGGGGGCCAGGGATTGATGTGGGATTGGGTGAAAATCTTTAACCTTCTATTACCAGAGTATGATGTCATCACAGAGGAGCATAGCCTATACTAAACTCCATCACTCCATCCGTCGCTCTTGCTGCTGGTGATTCTCTGATCCAACTCTACCAAGACGACACCATTCTGTATACTTCTGGTCCTTCTTTGGACACTGTGTTAACTAACCTCAAGACGAGCTTAATTTCCATACAACTCTCCTTCCGTGGCCTCCAACTGCTCTTAAATGCAAGTAAAACTAAATGCATGCTCTTCAACCGATCGCTGCCCGCCCGTCCAGCATCACTACACTGGACGGTTCTGACTTAGAATATGTGATCAACTACAAATGCCTAGGTCTCTGGTTAGACTGTAAACTCTCCTTCCAGACTCACAATAAGCATCTCCAATCCAAAATTAAATCTAGAATCGGCTTCCTATATCGCAACAAAGCCTCCTTCACTAATGCTGCCAAACATACCCTCGTAAAACTGACCATCCTACCAATCCTCGACTTCGGTGATGTCATCTATAAAATAGCCTCCAACACTCTACTCAGCAAACTGGATGCAGTCTATCACAGTGCCATCCGTTTAGTCACCAAAGCCCCATATACTACCCACCACTGTGACCAGTACACTCTCGTTGGTTGGCCCTCGCTTCATATTCATCGCCAAACCCACTGGCTCCAGGTCATCTATAAGTCTTTGATAGGTAAAGCCCCGCCTTATCTCAGCTCACTGCTCACCATAGCAGCACCCACCCGTAGCACGCGCTCCAGCAGGTATATTTCACTGGTCACCCCCAAAGCCACCACCTCGTTTGGCCACCTGTCCTTACAGTTCTCTGCTGCCAATGACTGGAACAAATTGCAAAAATCACTGAAGCTGGAGACTCATATCTCCCTCACTAACTTTAAGCACCAGCTGTTAGAGCAGCTCACACATCACTGTACCTGTACATAGCCCATCTGTAAATAACCCGTCCAACTACCTCATCCCCATACCGTTATTTTTTATTTTTTTGCTCCTTTGCACACCAGTATCTCTACTTACACATTCATCTTCTGCACATCTATCACTCCAGTGTTTAATTGCTGAATTGTAATTACTTTGCCACCATGGCCTATTTATTGCCTACCTCCCTTTTCTCACCTCATTTGCACACACTGTACATAAACGTTTTTCTATTGTGTTATTGACTGTTTGTTTGTTTATTGCATGTGTAACTCTGTGTTGTTGTTTGTGTCGCACTGCTTTGCTTTATCTTGGCCAGGTCGCAGTTGTAAATGAGAACTTGTTCTCAACTAACCTACCTGGTTAAATAAAGGTGAAATAAAAAAATCCAAAAATCAAAGCCTCTCCTGCTCACAACCTGTCAGTAGCCTGCTGTCTATGTAATCCTTAAACAAAGTATTAAACTGAGTGTCGAGACACTAATGCTAGTCTTTACTAACAACCTGTTCTCTGCTATATAAGGTATCTAGCTATTTGTCATGGAGTCAGGCTAAATATGCACTGCATAGTAGTACATATCTTTCTTACACCCTGTTCCCTTCTGCAATGAATACATTTTAGTCTAGCCACAGCCTGTGTGTGTGTCTGTCTCTGTCCCTTATGCCCTATGAGGTGGCAGAGGTAGTGGTGTTATATCCATGTTTATCTTTCATCGACACACACACACACACACACACACACACACTCCCTTGTCTGTGACCTCCCATGGTTGTCACTGAGCTGTCAACACCTCCCCGCTAGGAATATCATAGCTGTCAATCAAACGGTTTGCTTTCCTGTGGTCCCAGTGGGACCATGTTAGACCATGTTAGAGAGAGAGTGTGTGTGTTTGTGTATGTGTGTGTGTGCGTATATGAGTGCTTGCATGTATATGTGTGTGTGTGTGTGTGTGTGTGTGTGTGTGTGTGTGTGTGTGTGTGTGTGTGTGTGTGTGTGTGTGTGTGTGTGTGTGTGTGTGTGTGTGTGTGTGTGTGTGTGTGTTCTTCTGTGAGCTCTAAAAACAAACAAAAAAAATACATTAGAGCCACACATGCCAACCGCAGTTCCTTCAGGAAGTATTCACACCCCTTGACTTTTTTCACATTTTGTTGTGTTACAGGGTGGGATTCAAATTGATTTATGTGTAATTTTTTGTCATCGATCTACACAAAATATTAAAATGTGTTTTTAAAAAACATATGAAAACTAAAACACTACATAAGTATTCAACCCCCTAAGTCAATACATGTTAGAATCACCTTTGGCAGCGATTACAGCTGTGAGGCTTTCTGGGTAAGTCTCTAAAGCCTTGTTCACACTGCAGGCCTTAATGCTCAAATCAGTTTTGTTTTTCAAATCCGCTTTTGACTGCTGACTGTCCAAACTGCAAGTTGCAAGTGAACAAATCGGACTTGTGTGTGTTCAGACAGCAGTCATTTGCTGACAAGGCTGTACTAGTTGTCATAATAACGATGGGTGTGTGCAGTGGTGTAGTCTGATTGGTGGTGCTTGTGCGTCCTGTCACTCAGAAGTTATGTAGCAAGCTAAGGTGACAACAATGCCTGCCATGGACACCTCCCAGTTGCTTTGATGATTCAACATTCAAAATGAGTCCTTTCAACTAGCTAGATAGGTAGCTGTTTAGCTTTCTAGCACATTCATGAATTTGTTTGTAAACACTTAACAAGCTAGTTAGCAACCACATGTGCTTGTCAAACTGTCAACAGAGTAGGTAGCAAGCAACAACATACGCCAAATAAAAGTCTAAAACCACAAGTTGCATGTCCAGGAATCAGATTTGTATCTGACTTCAAACCACCAATGAACGTGGTTTTAAATACGGCTTGAAATATCAGATTTCATGTAGTTTTTGGCTGTTCAGACTGCAGGAAAAAGAATAGATTCAAATCGGATATGCAAATAAATAGGATTTGAGTCACTTCAAACTTCCAATGTGAACACGGCTTAAGAGCTTTGCACACCTGGATTGCACAGTATTTACAAATTATTCTTTAAAAATGTCTTTAAGCAAAGTCAAGTTGGTTGTTGATCATTGCTAGACAGCCATTTTCAATTCTTCTCATACATTTTCAAGCCGATTTAAGTCAAACTTTAACTAGGCCACTCAGGAACATTCAATGTCGCCATGGTAAGTAACTCCAGTGTATATTTGGCCTTGTATTTTAGGTTATTGTCCTGCTGAAAGATACATTTGTCTTCCAGTGTCTGTTGGAAAGTAAACTGAACCAGGTTTTCTTCTGGGATTTTATCTGTGCTTATTTCTATTTCGTTTATTATTATCCTAAAAAAACCTCCCTAGTCCTTGTCGATGACAAGCATACCCAGAACGTGATGCAGCCACAACCATGATGTGTTGTGTTGGATTTGCCCCAAATATAATGTGCACTATTCAGGACATAAAGCTAATTTCTTTTCCCAATTCTTTTCAGTTTTACTTTAGTGCCTTATTGCAAACATGATGCATGTTCTGGAATATTTGTATTCTGTACAGGCTTCCTTCTTTTCACTCTGTCATTTAGGTTAGTATTGTAGAGTAACCACAATGTTGTTGATCCATCTTCAGTTTTCCTGCAGTCAAATTACCTAGTGGCCTCACAGGTGGAATGTTACTAATATTTTTCATAATTCCATTATTTCCAAAAGCCTGGCTAAAATCCAGTGTTTCTATGTCAAACAGTTCTGTTATTTTTCAGTCTTCTGTGATGTATATAAAGTGTAATAATGGGATGCAAACTCAAAATATAATACATTTGAATTCTATTTCTGACATGGTGTCTTCTTTTACAGATGTCTTATTTTTTTAAGTAGATTTGTTTAAGACTACCAAAAAACACCCTGTGTGACCCTGGTTTAGCCCACTGCAGTAAAAGGTTCAAATCTGCAACTGTTTTAAAAGTCAACATTGGCCTCATTATGAAATCTCTAAGAGGTATCCTTCCTCTCTGGCAACTGAGTTAGGAAGGACACCTTTGACATTTTTACCCATCTATCAATATGTGCCCTTTTTTGTGAGGCATTGGAAAGCCTCCCTTTGCACATTGACTCTGTACTGGTACCCCCTGTATATAGCATCACTACTGTTATTTTGTTGCTCCTTTTATATTTTTTTATTTATACATGTTTTACTTCAGTTTATTTTAGTAAATACTTTCTTAACACTACATTGTTGGTTAAGGGCTTGTAAGTAAGCATTTCACTGTAAGATCTACACTTGTTGTATTCGGCACATGTGACATAACATTTTGATTTGATGTGGTTGGGGGTTATAGCATTTCTTCCATGACCCTTCAATTTAGACAAGTGTGTCTGGGTAAAGGTCATCTAACGTTTCACCTTTGTTTACCTGGAATTTTTCCTTATTGTAGGATACTACTTTTACCACTTTCAGTCTTAATCTTTACCACACTACATGACCTTTAGGACATGGCCTCATATATGAATCCCTAAAGAGATGGGTGGTGCTAAGGCATAAGAGGTTGTGAACAATGCTGAATGGGTGTAGACAAAAGAGCTCTCCAGTAGGTGTACTAAAATATTCAAGGGCCATTTTCTCAAGTGGGGTTACATGTTAATTAATCAACTTTCAAAGCAGAATAAGTTTCCCATTATTCCTCAAATGCAGTGTATGATATACCATTTTGTAGCTCTGCGTCTGTAGTTTTAGCCAATGTAAAAAACACAATTTCTAATTTTGCTACATAAGGCCGAATCAAGGAGGTCAGTCACATTAAGTTAAGCCATTTATCAAAACCAGTAACTTAAGCCGTTTATCAAAACCATTCTGTATATTTCTCTGTATGTCTGGCTGGTATTGGCGGGTGCAGAAACCTGTCTAAACGAAGACAAGAACCATACAAATGCGTCTATTCTTTGAGTCCAAAACTATAGTGGATTATGCACTTTCATCCCCTTAATGGAATCGTAAAGTTAAGTGATGACAAGCCTGTTTATTTCCATTGAATATTGTTGGGGATTTTTAATGCCCCAAGGGCAACAAATACTGGAACATTGTCGCTTAGGATAAACAAAAAACTGCTAAATGACCATGATATCATTGATAAATCATTTGTATAATCTTACAGGAGATTTTGCTTGTTATTGTGACTTGGCATTTTTTATCTGTTTATGATTTTTATGCAGATCCCCATTAGCTGTTGAAGAAGCAGAAACTATTAAGAATCCTACGACTAAACAACAATAAGACTGTCTGAGTTTGTTATTTCAGTGTGTGGAAAATAAGAATGGATTTCGTGCAAATCACACATAAACCTCTTTTGCAAAAAACATGAGATTCATTCACTGTTTTATTTAAGACTGAAAAACACATTTTGGGGTTTCCATCCTCTTAGCTCTCTTTACTTCATGAAAATGTACTAACACCAAGGCCAACCCAGCTATATGAATCCGTGTTGAAGTGCAATGTGATGCAATACACAAACATGTACTTACTTTAAAAAAATTATTGTCATATCTTAATTGAGGGAGGAATATGTTGTGTGGGAAATGCGTGTCACGTTTGTTGAATGGAGGAGACCAAGGCACAGCGTGATGTGAATACAATCTAATGAAACGAAGAACACTTAAACAAACTAACAAAACAAACATGAAGCTATATATGATAAGTGCAGACACAGGCAACTAACACAGACAATAACCCACGAATTGCCCAAGGAATATGGCTGCCTAAATATGGTTCCCAATCAGAGACAACGATAAACAGCTGCCTCTAATTGAAAACCAATCTAGGCAACCATAGACATACATAACACCTAGACTAGTAAACACCCATAGACATACAAAACCCCTAGACATGGCCAAAAACACATAAATCACCCATGTCACACCCTGACCTACCAAAATAAAGAAAACAAAGAAAACGAAGGTCAGGGCGTGACAGTTAATGTCTCTGGAGCGGGAACCCTCACCGCCGACCACGGACTAGAGGACGCCACTGGACTGATGGTCGAGTCTGGAGTGAGTGGCGGAGCCGGACTGGAGGGAGACTCTGGCGGAGCCGGACTGTGGCCCGTCGTAGGAGGTTCCGGTCTGTGGACCGTCGCCGGACGCTCTGGACTGGGTACTGTCGCCGGACGCTCTGGACTGGGTACTGTCGCCGGACGCTCTGGACTGGGTACTGTCGCTGGACGTTCTGGACTGGGTACTGTCGCCGGACGCTCTGGACTGGGTACTGTCGCCGGACGCTCTGGACTGGGTACTGTCGCCGGACGCTCTGGACTGGGTACTGTCGCCGGACGCTCTGGACTGGTGAGGCGCACTGTAGGCCTGGTGCGTGGTGCCGGCACTGGTGGTAACGGGCTCGGGACACGCACCTCATGGCGAGTGCGGGGAGGAGGAACAGGGCGTATTGGACTGCCGAGGTGCACTATAGGCCTGGTGCGTGTTGCCGGCACTGGTGGTAACGGGCTGGGGACACGCACCTCAGGGCAAGTGCGAGGAGCAGGAACAGGAAGTACTGGACCCTGGAGACGCACTGTAGGCCTGGTGCGTGGTACTGGCACTGGTGGTACCAGGCTGAGGACACGCACCTCGGCGCGAGTGCGGGGAGGAGGAACAGGGCGTACAGGGCTCTGGAGACGCACAGGAAGCCTGGTGCGTGGTGTTGGCACTGGTGGTACTGGGCTGGGGACACACCTCAGGGCGAGTGCAGGGAGCAGGCACAGGACGTACTGGGCTGTGGAGGCGTGCTGGAGGTCTGGAGTGTAGAGCTGACAACCCGTCCTGGCTGGATGTTTATACTTGAACTGCAAATGCAGGGCGCTGGCACAGGACGCACAGGGCTGTGTAGACTGACAGTACGCAGAGCCGGCACAGGATATCCTGGTCCATGGAGGTATACTGGAGACCAGGAGCGCTGAGCCGGCACCCTCCTTCCTGGCTGGATGCCCATTCTAGACCGGCAAATGCTAGGAGCTGGAATAGAGCGCTAGAAATGCGCACTGGAGACACCATGTGTTCCACCGCATAACACGGTGCCAGACCAGTAGTGTGCTGGCTTTGGTCTCCGACCTGACTCAGCCAATCTCCTCGTGTGCCTTCCCCCCCAAAAAAAATATTGGGGCTGCCTCTCGGGCTTCTGTGCTAGCCACGTACCCTCATAACATCGCCGTTCCTCCTGTGCTTTCTCCACCTGCTTCCATTGCAGAGTCCTTTCCCCTCGGTACTTCTCCTCGTAGTATCGCCACTCAGCTTTCGCTGCCTCTAACTCCTCCTTTGGACGGCGATACTCCCCCGGCTGTGTCCAGGGTCCTGCTCCATCCAGTATTTCCTCCCAGGTCCATTTCCCCATTAATCTCTGTGCCTCTTTATCACGCTGCTTGGTCCTTCTTTGGTGGGTTTTTCTGTCACGTTCGTTGAATGGAGGAGACCAAGGCGCAGCGTGATGTGAATACATTCTTCTAATTTAATGAAACGAAGAACACTTAAACAAACTTACAAAACGAACATGCCGCTATATATGATAAGTGCAGACACAGGCAACTAACACATATAACCCACAAAATACCCAAGGAATATGGCTGCCTAAATATGGTTCCCAATCAGAGACAACGATAAACAGCTGCCTCTAATTGAGAACCAATCTCGGCAACCATAGACATACATAACACCTAGACTAGTAAACACCCATAGACATACAAAACCCATAGACAGGACAAAAACACATACATCACCCATGTCACACCCTGATCTAACCAAAATAATAAAGAAAACAAAGAATACTAAGGTCAGGACGTGACAGTGTGGGCTTGTACATGTCGTCCTGACTGTAGCATTCTAAAAGAGGACGTTAAGAGGGAAATGAGGTGGATAACATCCGGGGAAGAGAATGTCCTGCCTTCCTGGGAATGTAACATGACAGTTCTGGAGAGCACATACACTGACACACCAGCACGCACAAACACATAGACACACACGGACACAGAAACAATGGAGCAGCAGCATTTAGTGTGAAATATAAGATTAAGATTCAGGAGGAGTTCACTTCCAGGACCAAAGAAAGAGAGCAACTCCATTTAGCTGTCAGCCTGTTGACTAGCATAATATCACACACACACATACTCTCTCTCTCTCCCTCTCTATCGCTCGCTCGCTCACTCACACACACACAAACACACACACTCACAACCTTGCCAATATGTCTTTCTTCATACACTAAAATATTAGCGTGAGCTGTTGAGAGGTTAATTGGTCATACATAAATAGCTAAGTGTTGGACTAGCCTGGTATTTAGACCAGAGAAATTACTTCATTTTAACTCTAAGGTTGTCACTGCCTCATACATATTTAAATATGCATCACTGACTTGGAGTTTGTGTGTCTATGACCTGGATTATTGCTCTATGTAAGCCATAGAACACACACACAATCATGCACGTACATGGACGCATGCACGCACACCACACACACACACACACACACACACACACACACACACACACACACACACACACACACACACTGCAGCTCTGGATCTCTGAAGAGAGCCCAATAATAGCCCATGGCACCCCAGTCCATATCAAGGTGTTCTGCCAAAAATGATTGCACAGTGCCCCCAATTCAGGACACACGCACTGATGCAAGCACACCGCGCTAGCACAGACACTCACAAACACACCACAGGCACACACACATCAGGACACAGGGGGCTGTTGTATCCAGGTTTGAAAAATAGAGACTTATTTCCGTGCTTTTTAACTTGTGCCTGATTACGTTGGCTGCTGTAAGCTCCTGAGAGTGTAAGCACTGAAGCACTGACTACTTAAATCTCACGGTACAGAAAGACTAGGATTACTCTATGCAGCACACACGCACATATGCAAGCACACACGCACGCATGCACACACACAAGATTTTTACAAGATCTCATGGTTTGACCAATTTAATTTCAGATTCCAATGTTTTTCCATCTGCCACCCCTGTCCACAATGCCATTGCAAAACCCGAGCCTACTTGATGGTAATAGAGCTCACCGTTGCCCTGACATCCTGGGTACCTGGACGGATGTTGGATTTTGAAGTGGATCTTGAGAGACCTGGCTACACTTTTTAGGCCATTCTGATGGGAGGATATAGGGCCAATAGTACTGTGAAAGGCTCCTGAACAGTTCTTCCTAATAGATGAATAGCTGAAGATAAATAGCCGACTTAACTCTATGGTGAACAATGTTAATGATGAACTCCACCAACGGAGTCGAGCTGTGAAGAGGCTTCATTTCACCCAAGGTCAATACTTCATGTGCCTCCCGAATGGCACAGAAGTCTAAGGCATTGCAGTGCTTGAGTGCTTGAGGTGTCACTACAGACCTGGGTTTGATCCCAGGCTGTGTCGCAGCCGCGACCGGGAGACCCATGAGGCGGCGCACAATTCGTCTAGGTTAGGGGAGGGTTTGGCCGGCTGGGATGTCCTTGCCCCTTCGGGCTCTAGTAACTCCTGTGGCAGGCCAGGAGCATCCTCCGACACATTGCTGCAGCTGGCTTCCGGGTTAAGCGAGCAGTGTGTCAAGAAGTAGGCCGGCTTGGCAGGGTTATGTTCGGTAGACGCATGGTTTTCGACCTTTGCCTCTCCCAAGTCCATGCGGGAGGTGCAGCGATGGGACAAGACTCTAACTACCAATTGGGAAAAGGGGTACATTTTTCATTTTTGTAGGCTTTACTGTGCAATATGAAGAAAGGAAATGAGGCAAAGTTTTCTAAAATGTCCTACATGTCATGAAAATAACTAAATGCTATTTAGCGAGTTTATTCCACTGATTTGTATATGTATATTGTAACCATTGTTGATTCGCTAATGTTTTTATTACCACTGTGTACTGCCCAGGTGCAGTGGAGTGTATTCATGGATGCCAAGCGAAGCCATGTTTCCCCAAATAGATGAATAATAATAAATACAAATTATGAAATAATAGATTTTTGTCTGTCTGTGTTTTCATAACTTCTTGTCAATTCGCATGTGGCTGAATCTCACTGGTGAAATCATCTGAGCAAGAGAAACAGCGCCCCTCTGTCTCAGTATATGTAGCCCATTGTAACGGCTGTTGGAAGGAGAGGACCAAGGTGCAGCGTGGTACGTGTTCATGCTTTTATTAGGACTGAACACTGAATTAACAAAGAGAATGACCAAAAACCGAAACAGTCCTGTCAGGTGCAGAAAGACACAAAACAGGAAACAACTACCCACAAAACCCATGTGGGCAAGAGATACCTAAGTATGGTTCTCAATCAGAGACAACGATAGACAGCTGCCTCTGATTGAGAACCACACCCGGCCAAACACACAGACTTAGAAACACATAGGAAAATAACATAGTATTCCCACCCAAATCACACTCTGACCAAACCAAAATAGAGACATAAAAAGCTCTCTACGGTCATGGCGTTACAGTACCCCCCCCCCCCCCCAAAACGTTCAGGCAAAACCTGAACCTATAGGGGAGGGTCTGGGTGGGCATTTCTCCACGGTGGTGGCTCTAGTGAGGGACGTGGACCCCTGCTTCACCTCTGGTCCGGCCCACTTAGGTAACGCCCCTAGAGCAGGGACCCTCAACGCCGACCCCGGACTGAAGGCCCTCGTAGAGAGGACTGGAGGGCGGCACTGCCGGCTCAGGACTGGAGGGCGAGTCTGGAGTGAAGGGTGCCTCTGGACTGAGGGGCAGCTCCAGACAGGAGGGAGACTCTGGCAGCGCCGGACAGGAGGGAGACTCTGGCAGCGCCGAACAGGCGGCAGGCACAGGACTCACCAGGCTGGGGAGACACACAGGAGACCTGGCTCTGGGAGGAGGCACAGGACTCACCAGGCTGGGGAGACATCCAGTAGGCCTCTTCCTTGGCCGAGGCACCAGATGCACTGGGCCGTGGAGGCGCACTGGCGGTCTCGAGCGCGGAGCTGGCCCCCCCGTTCTGGCTGGATGCCAGCTTCCACCCGGGAAATGCGGGACGCTGGCTCGGAGCACACCGGCCTATGAATGCTCCGGCTCGACACCATGAGCGTCACCCCAAAGCACGGGACCTGACCAGTCCCATGCTCACCACGGTAAGCACGGGGAGTGGTCTCAGGTCTCCAACCTGACTCTGCCACACTCCCCGTGTGGCCCCCCCAAAAAATGTTTTGGGGCTGCTTCTCAGGCTTCCTTGCCAGCCGTGTTCCCTCATACTGCTGGTTCCCTTCTCCTGCTGCCTCCGCTCTCCTGGCTGCCTCCACCTATTCCCATGGGAGGCGATCCCTTCCAGCTAGGATCTCCTCCCATGTGTAGGATCCCTTGCCATCCAGAATGTCCTCCCATCTCCAGTCCACTCTTCCACGCTGCTTGGTCCTTTGGTGGTGGGAAGTTCTGTAACGGCTGTTGGAAGGAGAGGACCAAGGTGCAGCGTGGTACGTGTTCATGATTTTATTAGAACTGAACACTGAAATAACAAAAATAACAAAGAGAATGATCGAAAACCGAAACAGTCCTGTCAGGTGCAGAAAGACACAAAACAGAAAACAACTACCCACAAAACCCATGTGGGCAAGAGCTACCTCAGTATGGTTCTCAATCAGAGACAGCGATAGACAGATGCCTCTGATTGAGAACCAGACCCGGCCAAACACACAGAAATAGAAACACGTAGAAAAAGAACATAGACAAATAACATAGAATGCCCACCCAAATCACACCCTGACCAAACCAAACTAGAGACATAAAAAGCTCTCTACGGTCATGGCGTGACACCCATTTATCTGATGTTGCCACCTTAGAATTTGATTGATTGATGCCAACAGGCATTTGGCCACACTTGATAACAAAATATATAATTTAATTTACCAATCAGCGTTGAGTAGGCTCAACTGTGGGTTGTCCTGGTGCAGCAAAATGAAATGGGCTCAATGGAATACATTATCTTTGCGTTGCTTCTATAAGATCTATAAGGGCCAAGGGATTACAAATATTGTCTAGACACTTACAGTGCATTCAGAAAGTTTCCAGACACCTTCACTTTTTCCACATTTTGTTACGTTACAGCCGTATTCTCAAATACAGTGCCTTGCGAAAGTATTCGGCCCCCTTGAACTTTGCGACCTTTTGCCACATTTCACCTAAATGACTAATGATGATAAATACAATCCACCTGTGTGTAA
This sequence comes from Oncorhynchus mykiss, assembly GCF_013265735.2. NCBI lineage: Eukaryota > Metazoa > Chordata > Actinopteri > Salmoniformes > Salmonidae > Oncorhynchus > Oncorhynchus mykiss. The sequence goes on from NC_048587.1 coordinate 36,529,696, forward strand.
TCAAGTCTCCGTATAAATGCACCTGCACTGTGATAGTCTCAGAGGTCCGTTAAAAGCGCAGAGAGCATCATGAAGAACAAGGAACACACCAGGCAGGTCCAAGATACTGTTGTGAAGAAGTTTAAAGCCGGATTTGGATACAAAAAGATTTCCCAAGCTTTAAACATCCCAAGGAGCACTGTGCAATCGATAATATTGAAATGGAAGGAGTATCAGACCACTGCAAATCTACCAAGACCTGGCCGTCCCTCTAAACTTTCAGCTCATACAATGAGAAGACTGATCAGAGATGCAGCCAAGAGGCCCATGATCACTCTGGATGAACTGCAGAGATCTACAGCTGAGGTGGGAGACTCTGTCCATAGGACAACAATCAGTCATATATTGCACAAATCTGGCCTTTATGGAAGAGTGGCAAGAAGAAAGCCATTTCTTAAAGATATCCATAAAAAGTGTTGTTTAAAGTTTGCCACAAGCCACCTGGGAGACACACCAAACATGTGGAAGAAGGTGCTCTGGTCAGATGAAACCAAAATTGAACTTTTTGGCAACAATGCAAAACGTTATGTTTGGCGTAAAAGCAACACAGCTAAACACACCATCCCCACTGTCAAACATGGTGGTGGCAGCATCATGGTTTGGGCCTGCTTTTCTTCAGCAGGGACAGGGAAGATGGTTAAAATTGATGGGAAGATGGATGGAGCCAAATACAGGACCATTCTGGAAGAAAACCTGATGGAGTCTGCAAAAGACCTGAGACTGGGATGGAGATTTGTCTTCCAACAAGACAATGATCCAAAACATAAAGCAAAATCTACAATGGAATGGTTCAAAAATAAACATATCCAGGTGTTAGAATGGCCAAGTCAAAGTCCAGACCTGAATCCAATCGAGAATCTGTGGAAAGAACTGAAAACGGCTGTTCACAAATGCTCTCCATCCAACCTCACTGAGCTCGAGCTGTTTTGCAAGGAGGAATGGGAAAAAATGTCAGTCTTTCGATGTGCAAAACTGATAGAGACATACCCCAAGCGACTTACAGCTGTAATCGCAGCAAAAGGTGGCGCTACAAAGTATTAACTTAAGGGGGCTGAATAATTTTGCACGCCCAATTTTTCAGTTTCTGATTTGTTAAAAAAGTTTGAAATATCCAATAAATGTCGTTCCACTTCATGATTGTGTCCCACTTGTTGTTGATTCTTCACAAAAAAATACAGTTTTATATCTTTATGTTTGAAGCCTGAAATGTGGCAAAAGGTCGCAAAGTTCAAGGGGGCCGAATACTTTCGCAGGGCACTGTATATAGATGTTTTAAATTCAATCTGCACACAATACACCATAATGACAAAACAGGTTTTTAGATTTTTTTTGCAAATTCATAACAAATAAAAACATAAATTTAAACCTTTTTTACATAAGTATTCAGACCCTTTGCTATGAGAGTCGAAATTGAGCTCAGGTGCATCCTGTTTCCATTGATCATCCATCAGATGTTTCTATAACTTGATTGTAACTATATCGGTGAGTGGCTGCTCTTGTGTGTCATAAACTATTCCTTACTATCCCTACCACATTAGAACTTCAAAATGGAAATAGAAAGTGTAGGCTCTATTGAGGATAGGAATAATGACTCAAAAGTGTCAAACGATTAATGTTAGGCTAATGCTTGTTTTCATGTTAATTTGGATGGGGGGGTTATAGCCTATCAATATATTTTGAGTGTTTTCATTACACCCCAAGGCAGTGTCCGTGATAAGGTAATGAGAGTGAGAAAGAGAAAGAGAGACGTGTCAGTGGAGGCTTATCCAACTACTGTACTTAACTGCAGGTCAGAGACTATGGCAGCACTCCTCTGTGTTTCATTATGTTATAATCTAAGTCACTTGGGGATTATCCAATTAAAACAAACTAACCTCAGCAAATGGCCCAATCAACTGTGGGCTAATGCAAAACACATACACACACATTCAACCAAAGGCCAGCACACGAAGCAGAACAAAGAAGAGAGAGACAGAGATAAAGACAGAGAGAGAGAGAGAGTACTGTCCTCATTTTATGGCAGGCAGCAATGTAGTGCTCTGCCAACCCACAGCTCTCTGCATCCTCCCCCAACAGGACGGGTAGCCTATTCTCATCAGAATAAGGGTTTCAAATTTGGGGAAAGGACACTCTCTAACTGTTTTACATTTTTTACATTTAAGTCAGGAAATGCAGCTCTGTCTCAGGTTCTGATGTGGTGCAGTGGTTGCACAGGTTTTTGTGTGTCTACCCTTCTCAATGGCAAGGCTGTGCTCACTGAGCCTGTACTTTGTCAAGTTTTTTCTAAGGTTTTGATCAGTAACCATGGTCAAATAGTTTGCCACAGTGTACTGTCGATTTCGGGCCAGATAGCACTGCATTTTGCTTTGTGTTTGTGTTTCCTAATAGGTCATGTAGTTTTGTTTTGACTGTGTTGTAATTTGGTTAATTCTGATTTATTGGATGTTCTGTTCCTGTGGCTTCAGTGTGTTAGTAGAACAGGTTTGTGAACTCAGCCCCAGGACCAGCTAGATGAGGGGACTCTCTCTCTCTCTCTCTTCTCTTTCTCTCTTTCTCTCTCTCTCTCTCTCTCTCTCACTCTCTCTCTATTTCTCTCTCTCTTCTCCCAGTGGGACAGTGAGTCTGTGACTTCTGACAGTGACATCTGAGTCTGTGAGAGAACTCTGTGAAACCCTCTGACCAGTCCCAGGTGTGCGTGTGTTGGACCAATCTGGCACAGCTGCTCTAGGGTTGTGTGTGCTTAGCTGTGTTGTGTTGAATGTGTGTTGGTACAAAACAGATTGATTGAGTGATGTTTGTTTACTGTTTGACTCTTTGTACACCATGGTGGCCAAATGGTCATGTACGTGTGTGTGTGTGTCTGATGCAAGGAGTGTGTAATCAAGTGTTGCAAGGTTTTAGCCTGAATCGTCTCGCTGACAGGTTGACCCTGTAAAAAAACATACAGTACCAGTCAAAAGTTTGGACACACCTACTCATTCAAGGGTTTTATTTATTTTTTATATTTTCTACATTGTAGAATAATAGTGAAGACATCAAAACTATGAAATAACACATGTGGAATCATGTGGTAATACCACCCCGCATCCCACTGTTGGCTTGCTTCTGAAGCTATGCAGAGTTGGTCCTGGTCAGTCCCTGGATGGGAGACCAGATTCTGCTGGAAGTGGTGTTGTGGGGCCAATAGGAGGCACCCTTTCCTCTAGCCTAAAAAGTATATCCCAATCCCCCAGGGCAGTGATTGGAGACATTGTCCTGTGTAGGGTGCTGTCTTTTGGCTGGGATGTTAAACGGTTGTCATGACTTTCTGTGGTCTCTAAAAATCCCATGGCACTTACATGTGTTAAGAAAAGTAACTTGAGATGCTTCAATGACAGCTTTGCACACTCTTGGCATTCTGTCAACCAACTTCAATGAGGTTGTCACCTGGAATGCATTTCAATGAACAGGTGCTCCTTGTTAATTTGTGGAATTTCTTTCCTTCTTAATGCATTTGAGACAATCAGTTGTGTTGTGACAAGGTAGGGGTGGTATACAGAAGATAGCCCTATTTGGTAAAAGACCAAGTCCATATTATGGCAAGAAGAGCTCAAATAATTAAAGAAAAATGACAGTACATCATTACTTTAAGACATGAAGGTCAGTCAATCTGGAAAATGTCAAGAACTGCCACAGGAAAGGAAGACCAAGAGTTACCTCTGCTGAAGAGGATACGTTTATTAGAGTTAACTGCACCTCAGATTGCAGCCTAAATAAATAATTCTCTGAGTTCAAGTTATAGACACATCTAAACATCAACTGTTCAGAGGACACCAAAAATAAGAAGAGACTTGCTTGGGCCAAGAAACACAAGCAATGGACATTTGACCAGTGGAAATCTGTAATTTGGTCTGATGAGTCCAAATTTGAGATTTTTGGTTCCAACTGACGTGTCTTCGTTATACGCAGAGTAGGTGAACGGATGATCTCCGCATGTTTGGTTCAATGGAGGAGGAGATGTGATGGTGTGGGGGTGCTTTGCTGGTGACACTGTTGTGATTTATTTAGAATTCAAGGCACACTTAACCAGCATGGCTACCACAGCATTCCGCAGCAGTATGCCATCCCATCTGATTTGTGCTTAGTGGAATTATTGTTTTTCAACAGGACAATGACCCAAAACACACCTCGAGGCTGTGTAAGGGCTATTTGTCCAAGGAGAGTGATGGAGTGCTGCATCAGATGACCTGGCCTCCACAATCACCTGACCTGTGAAGGAAAAGCAGTCAACAAGTGCTCAGCATATGTGGGAACTCTTTCAAGACTGAAGGAAAAGCATTCCTCATGAAGCTGGTTGAGAGAATTCCAACAGTGTGCAAAGATGTCATCAAGAGAAAGGGTGACTACTTTGAATAATCTCAAATATAAAATATATTTTGAATTGTATAACGCGTTTTTGGTTACCACATGATTCTATATGTGTTATTTCATAGTTTTGATGCCTTCACAATATTTTGTCAATGTAGAAAATAGTAAAAATAAAGAAAAACCCTTGAATGAATAGGTGTGTCCAAACTTTTGACTGGTACTGTATGTGTTACGGTGCGTGAATGAGGACCCAAAAGCGAATTAACGTAAACAGAACTTCTTTAATAACAAAACATAGGTAGGCTCAGATGGACCGGCAGATTCCGACAGGACAGGACAAGGTTGCAGCAAACATGACGATAGTCTGGTTCAGGCATGAAAAACACAAACAAGAATCCGACAAAGACAGGAACAAAAACAGAGAGAGATATAGAGGACTAGTCAGAGGGAAAAAGGGAACAGGTGGGAAAAGGGGTGACGAGGTAGTTAGGAGGAGACAAGGAACAGCTGGGGGAAAGAGGGGGAGAAAAGGTAACCTAATAACGACCAGCAGAGGGAGACAGGGTGAAGGGAAAGGACAGAAACAAGACACAACATGACAATACATGACAGTACCCCCCCACTCACCGAGCGCCTCCTGGCGCACTCGAGGAGGAAACCTGGCGGCAACGGAGGAAATCATCGATCAGCGCACGGTCCAGCACGTCCCGAGAGGGAACCCAACTCCTCTCCTCAGGACCGTACCCCTCCCAATCTACTAGGTACTGATGACCACGGCCCCGAGGACGCATGTCCAAAATCCTACGGACCCTGTAGATGGGTGTGCCCTCGACAAGGATGGGGGGGGGGGAAGACGAGCGGGGGCGCGAAGAACGGGCTTGACACAGGAGACATGGAAGACCGGGTGGACGCGACGAAGATATCGCGGAAGAAGAAGTCGCACTGCGACAGGATTAATGATCCGAGAAATACGGAACGGACCAATGAACCGCGGGGTCAACTTGCGAGAAGCGGTCTTAAGGGGAAGGTTCTGAGTGGAGAGCCAAACTCTCTGACCGCGACAATATCTAGGACTCTTAGTTCTACGCTTATTAGCAGCTCTCACAGTCTGCGCCCTATAATGGCAAAGTGCAGACCTGACCCTCTTCCAGGTGCGCTCGCAACGTTGGACAAAAGCCTGAGCGGAGGGGACGCTGGACTCGGCGAACTGAGATGAGAACAGCGGAGGCTGGTACCCGAGGCTACTCTGAAAAGGAGATAGCCCGGTCGCAGACGAAGGAAGCGAGTTGTGGGCGTATTCTGCCCAGGGGAGCTGTTCTGACCAAGACGCAGGGTTGCGAAAAGAAAGACTGCGTAAGATGCGACCAATAGTCTGATTGGCCCGTTCTGCTTGACCGTTAGACTGGGGGTGAAAGCCGGAAGAGAGACTGACGGAAGCCCCAATCAAACGGCAAAACTCCCTCCAAAATTGAGACGTGAATTGCGGACCTCTGTCCGAAACGACGTCTGACGGAAGGCCATGAATTCTGAAAACATTCTCGATGATGATTTGTGCCGTCTCTTTAGCAGAAGGAAGCTTAGCAAGGGGAATAAAATGAGCCGCCTTAGAGAACCTGTCGACAACCGTAAGAATAACAGTCTTCCCCGCTGACGAAGGCAGTCCGGTGACAAAATCTAAGGCGATGTGAGACCACGGTCGAGAGGGAATGGGAAGCGGCCTGAGACGGCCGGCAGGAGGGGAGTTACCGGACTTAGTCTGCGCGCAGACCGAACAAGCAGCCACGAAGCGACGCGTGTCATGCTCCCGGGTGGGCCACCAAAAACGCTGGCGAATGGAAGCAAGCGTACCCCGAACGCCAGGATGGCCGGCTAACTTGGCAGAGTGAGCCCACTGAAGAACGGCCAGACGAGTAGGAACGGGAACGAAAAGAAGGTTCCTAGGACAAGCGCGCGGCGACGGAGTTTGAGTGAGTGCTTGCTTTACCTGCCTCTCAATTCCCCAGACAGTCAACCCGACAACACGCCCCTCAGGGAGAATCCCCTCGGGGTCAGTGGAGGCTACTGAAGAACTGAAGAGACGAGATAAAGCATCAGGCTTGGTGTTCTTAGAGCCCGGACGATAAGAAATCACGAACTCGAAACGAGCGAAAAACAGCGCCCAGCGCGCCTGACGCGCATTAAGTCGTTTGGCAGAACGGATGTACTCAAGGTTCCTATGGTCAGTCCAAACGACAAAAGGAACGGTCGCCCCCTCCAACCACTGTCGCCATTCGCCTAGGGCTAAGCGGATGGCGAGCAGTTCGCGGTTTCCCACATCATAGTTACGTTCCGACGGCGACAGGCGATGAGAAAAATACGCGCAAGGGTGGACCTTGTCGTCAGAGAGGGAGCGCTGAGAAAGAATGGCTCCCACGCCCACCTCTGACGCGTCAACCTCGACAACGAACTGTCTAGTGACGTCAGGTGTAACAAGGATAGGTGCGGATGTAAAACGATTCTTGAGGAGATCAAAAGCTCCCTGGGCGGAAACGGACCACTTAAAGCACGTCTTGACAGAAGTAAGGGCTGTGAGAGGAGCTGCCACCTGACCGAAATTACGGATGAAACGACGATAGAAGTTCGCGAAGCCGAGAAAGCGCTGCAGCTCGACGCGTGACTTAGGGACGGGCCAATCAATGACAGCTTGGACCTTAGCGGGATCCATCTTAATGCCTTCAGCGGAAATAACAGAACCGAGAAATGTGACGGAGGAGGCATGAAAAGAGCACTTCTCAGCCTTCACAAAAAGACAATTCTCTAAAAGGCGCTGGAGGACACGTCGAACGTGCTGAACATGAATCTGGAGTGACGGTGAAAAAATCAGGATATCGTCAAGGTAAACGAAAACAAAGATGTTCAGCATGTCTCTCAGGACATCATTGACTAATGCCTGAAAGACAGCTGGAGCGTTAGCGAGGCCGAAAGGAAGAACCCGGTATTCAAAGTGCCCTAACGGAGTGTTAAACGCCGTCTTCCACTCGTCCCCCTCCCTGATGCGCACGAGATGGTAAGCGTTACGAAGGTCCAACTTAGTGAAAAACCTGGCTCCCTGCAGGATCTCGAAGGCTGAAGACATAAGAGGAAGCGGATAACGATTCTTCACTGTTATGTCATTCAGCCCTCGATAATCTATGCAGGGGCGCAGGGACCCGTCCTTCTTCTTAACAAAAAAAAACCCCGCTCCGGCGGGAGAGGAGGAGGGGACTATGGTACCGGCGGCAAGAGCTACAGACAAATAATCTTTGAGAGCCTTACGTTCGGGAGCCGACAGAGAGTATAGTCTACCCCGGGGGGGAGTGGTTCCCGGAAGGAGATCAATACTACAATCATACGACCGGTGTGGGGGAAGAGAGGTGGCCCTGGACCGACTGAACACCGTGCGCAGATCGTGATATTCCTCCGGCACCCCTGTCAAATCACCAGGCTCCTCCTGTGAAGAAGAGACAGAGGAAACAGGAGGGATAGCAGACGTTAAACATTTCACATGACAAGAGACGTTCCAGGAGAGGATAGAATTACTAGACCAATTAATGGAAGGATTATGACAAACTAGCCAGGGATGGCCCAAAACAACAGGTGTAAAAGGTGAACGAAAAATTAAAAAAGAAATGGTTTCGCTATGATTACCAGAAACAGTGAGGGTTAAAGGTAGCGTCTCACGCTGAATCCTGGGGAGAGGACTACCATCCAGGGCGAACAAGGCCGTGGACTCCCTTAACTGTCTGAGAGGAATGTCATGTTCCCGAGCCCAGGTCTCGTCCATAAAACAGCCCTCCGCCCCAGAGTCTATTAAGGCACTGCAGGAAGCTGACGAACCGGTCCAGCGTAGATGGACCGACAAGGTAGTGCAGGATCTTGAAGGAGAGACAGGAGTAGTAGCGCTCACCAGTAGCCCTCCGCTTACTGATGAGCTCTGGCTTTTACTGGACATGAAGTGACAAAATGACCAGCAGAACCGCAATAGAGACAGAGGCGGTTGGTGATTCTCCGTTCCCTCTCCTTAGTCGAGATGCGGATACCTCCCAGCTGCATAGGCTCAGCACCCGAGCCGGCAGAGGAAGATGGTAGTGATGCGGAGAGGGGGGCAACGGAGAACGCGAGCTCCTTTCCACGAGCTCGGTGACGAAGATCAACCCGTCGCTCAATGCGAATAGCGAGTTCAATCAAGGAATCCACGCTGGAAGGAACCTCCCGGGAGAGAATCTCATCCTTTACCTCTGCGCGGAGACCCTCCAGAAAACGAGCGAGCAAAGCCGGCTCATTCCAGCCACTGGAGGCAGCAAGAGTGCGAAACTCAATAGAGTAGTCTGTTATGGATCGATTACCTTGACATAGGGAAGACAGGGCCCTGGAAGCCTCCTCCCCAAAAACAGATCGATCAAAAACACGTATCATCTCCTCCTTAAAGTCCTGATACTGGTTAGTACACTCAGCCCTTGCCTCCCAGATTGCCGTGCCCCACTCACGAGCCCGTCCAGTAAGGAGAGATATGACGTAGGCAACACGAGCAGTGCTCCTGGAGTAAGTGTTGGGCTGGAGAGAAAACACAATATCACACTGGGTGAGGAACGAGCGGCATTCAGTGGGCTCCCCAGAGTAACACGGCGGGTTATTGATTCTGGGCTCCGGAGATTTGAAAGCCCTGGAAGTGGCCGGTGGATCGAGGCGGAGATGGTGAACCTGTTCTGTGAGGTTGGAGACTTGGGTGGCCAGGGTCTCAACGGCATGTCGAGCAGCAGACAATTCCTGCTCGTGTCTGCCTAGCATCGCTCCCTGGATCTTGACGGCTGAGTGGAGAGGATCCGAAGTCGCTGGGTCCATTCTTGGTCGGATTCTTCTGTTACGGTGCGTGAATGAGGACCCAAAAGCGAATTAACGTAAACAGAACTTCTTTAACCTTTCTGATCTCCCCATCCCGGATCCGGGTTCGTGAATACAGACTCAAGCTCATTACCATAACGCAACGTTAACTATTCATGAAAATCGCAAATGAAATGAAATAAATATGCTAGCTCTCAAGCTTAGCCTTTTGTTAACAACACTGTCATCTCAGATTTTCAAAATATGCTTCTCAACCATTGCAAAACAAGCATTTGTGTAACAGTATTGATGGCTAACGTAGCATTTAGCATTAACATTCAGCTGGCAACATTTACACAAAAAAACAGAAAAGCATTCAAAAAAATCATTTACCTTTGAAGAACTTCAGATGTTTTCAATGAGGAGACTCTCAGATAGCAAATGTTCAGTTTTTCCTGAAAGATTATTTGTTTAGGACAAATCGCTCCGTTTTCTGCGTCACGTTTAGCTATGAAAAAAACCCTGTATCCAGGATTGTGTAAATCTATCAGCAAGCTCATTAGCATAACACAACGTTAACTATTTATGAAAATCGCAAATGAAATGAAATAAATATGCCATCTCTCAAGCTTAGCCTTTTGTAAACAACACTGTCATCTCAGATTTTCAAAATATGCTTCTCAACCATAGGAAAACAATAATTTGTGTAAAAGTAGCTAGCTAGAGTTAGCATTTCGCGTTAGCATTTAGCGTTAGCATTAGCGTTAGCATCCAGCACGCAACATTAACAAAAACATAAAAGCCTTCAAATAAAATCATTTACCTTTGAAGAACTTCTGATGTTTTCAATGAGGATACTCTCAGTTAGATAGCAGATGCTCAGTTTTTCCAAAAAGATTCCTTGTGTATTAGAAATAGCTCCGTTTTATACATCACATTTGGCCACCAAAAAAAATCCATAAATTCAGTCCTCAAAACGCAAACTTTTTTCCAAATTAACTCCATAATATCGACTGAAAACATGGCAAACGTTGTTTAGAATCAATCATCAAGGTGTTTTTCACATATCTCTTCATTGATACATCGTTCTTGGACACATGCTTTCTCCCCTGAATCAAATGGTAAAGTGGAAGCAGCTGGCAATTGCGCACCGAATTCGACGCAGGACACCAGGCGGACACCTGGGAAATGTAGTCTCTTATGGTCAATCTTCCAATGATATGCCTACAAATACGTCACAATGCTGCTAAGACCTTGGGCGAACGACAGAAAGTGTAGGCTCATTCGTTGCGCAATCACAGCCATATAAGGAGAGAATGGAAAACAGAGCTTCAGAAATTCTGCTAATTCCTGGGTGATGCATCATCTTGGTTTCGCCTGTAGAATGAGTTCTGGGGCACTTACAGACAAAATCTTTGCAGATTCTGAAACTTCAGAGTGTTTTCTTTCCAAAACTGTCAAGAATATACATAGTCGAGCATCTTTTCGTGACAAAATATCGCGCTTAAAACGGGAACGTTTTTTATCCAAAAATGAAATAGCGCCCCTAGAGCTCTAACAGGTTAATAACAAAACATAGGTAGGCTCAGATGGACCGGCAGATTCCGACAGGACAGGACAAGGTTGCAGCAAACATGACGATAGTCTGGTTCAGGCATGAAAAACACAAACAAGAATCCGACAAAGACAGGGACAAAAACAGAGAGAGATATAGAGGACTAATCAGAGGGAAAAAGGGAACAGGTGGGAAAAGGGGTGACGAGGTAGTTAGGAGGAGACAAGGAACAGCTGGGGGAAAGAGGGGGAGAAAAGGTAACCTAATAACGACCAGCAGAGGGAGACAGGGTGAAGGGAAAGGACAGAAACAAGACACAACATGACAATACATGACAGTATGTTTTTACAGGGAGGAGGATCAACCTGTCAGCGAGACGATTCTGGCTAAAACCTCATTGTAGTTACTCATTATTTCTCTATTTTTTTGCCTCTGCATTATTGGGAAGGACCTATAAGTTAGCATTTCACTGTTGGTCTACAACGATTTATGAAGCATGTGACAAATACATTTGAATTGATGGCTGAACGTTCTCCTCAAAGTTTGAACCATAGTTGGATTTAGAAACATCTTAACTAGAATAGGTAATTGTTGTAAAAAAAAAAATGTACAGTTACTTTTTCAACTTCAATAGTTTCTGATCTACTGATGCCCGTGAGAAGCACACTTTTCATTATTTTCTAGTTCTTCCAAGAATTATACAATAATGACATTTCCTGTGAACATGATATAGTATCAATCTGTGATTCATTTGCAAAAATATATGCTTCACAGTTTTGACTAATAAGTCAATAAATTGCATTCAAAGCAACAATTTTGAGATGAAGCTGCAATGGGTAAATTGGTGAAACACTCAGACAGGCAGGCAAAAGCTTCACAGAATGACCCTTATCAGTTGATACCAGGCTGGAATCCTTCACAACACACTGGTGCCCTTGAGAAAGATGCTTGTCATTTGTTTGTAGGTCTTCCAAGAATGTTAAAATAATACAATTTCCTGTGACCTTCACCCAAGGTGGTTTTACAATAGAAATCAACTATAAGTGGTTTTCTATTGCTTCATAAAGCCATGGAACAAAGAAAGATTACAAAGGCTATTTGTTGGGTCAGTGGGTTTGAAGATGCAGGTTTGCAGCCTTGAAAGAGAGAGAAAATAAAGCTGAACACACACACAAAGACATACTGTCCCTAGGAAACCATATTCATAGCCTCTAGCTGTAAATACTCTATCTGACACCTCAAATCAGACATTTACACCCTCCAATGCTCTTTCTATCGCTCTCCATCCCTCTTTGTTCCTCCTCTCTTCCTATCCTTCTCTCCATCCCTCCCTCGCTCTCCCCACTCAACTGCTCTTCTGTCAGTTGCTCTCATTCTCTCCCTTCCTCACTCCCTTTCTCACTCTCTCTATCCCCCTCCAATATCCCTTCTGTAAATTTAGCATGAGGTATGAAAATAACACCCAAGTCTGAATCCATGCGATTAATAAAACCTTCATCCCTCCTTGCCTCCCTATCCCCTCTCCATTCCAGCCTCTCTCTATCCCTCTTCTTCTCCATATCCCCCTCTCCATTCCTCTCTCTCTCTATCCCTCTTTCTTTCCATGTTCTCCACTCCACCCTTCTCTACCATCCCTCATCCCTTCACCATTAATAAAATCTTCATCCCTGCCTAAAGCCCTGACTCAAGCACCTGTCAAAACAGGAGCTAAGCAACACACACACACTCATGCACACGTAAACGCACTTGCACACACACACAAACACATGTCAGCTCAACAGCTTTGTGGTGTAAAGCAACTGGTGACAAGGATTCACAGCTTAGCCTTCAGTAGAATCCTGCAGGCTCTGCAGCATAAACCCAGTGTGAGGCACATATTTCACACTAACAGAGAGAGAGGGAGATGGGAGAGAAAGAGAAAGAGAGGGGGCAGATAGAAAATACATAGTTGAGGGTTATGGGGGTGACGGAGTGAGAGCGAAAGACAAAATGAGGGAGGAACAGAGAGAACGTGGAGAGGGAGAGAGAGAGAGGCAGAGAATGAGAATAACAGAGAGAGAAGGGGGAGAGGGAGAGAGAATGAGAGAGAAAGGGGAGCGATAGAGAGAGAGAGAGAGAGGCTGAGGATGAGGAGAGAGAGGGAGATGGGGGAGAAAGAGAAGGAGAGGGGGCAAAGAGAAAGAAAGAGAGATGAGAGGGAAGAGAGGGAATAGAGAGAGAGCGAGGGAGTGAGAGCGAGAGAGAGAGAGAAAGAAAGAGACAGCTAGACTTAACGGCCCCCATAGGTTTATCACTAACTAAACTTACTATGCATGGATCATACTTATGGAATGAACAATTCACGTCTCTTTCCAGTGACTCTTCCTCCATCACTCCCACCCTCTAACTCTCAAACCCTGCAGGGTTACCTCTGCCATCCTAACCTCTGCCATATCCTGGGGCTTGGGGGCAGACACACACACAGACAAGGGCACAGACACACACTCACACACACATACACACAGACACAGACACAGTCAGTGCTCGGAGGCAGATTTGTGACATGGCGTTGGCACTTTGGAGAAGCACTAAATACATTTCTGCCAGTCACAGCCCTGCTGGCAAACCTCTATAATTCATACAACACAGACTGTCTGACAGGGGTTTGGGGATAGGGGCTGTCAGCACTGTGTTTGTGTGCGAACGTGTTTAACTATTCTTGTGGGGACCAGAAATCCGCACAAGAATAGTAAACAAAAACACATTTGACCAACTGGGGACATTTTCTAGTCCCCACAAGGTCAAATGCTATTTCTAAGGGGTTTAGGGTTAAGGTTAGAATTAGTGTTATGGTTAGAATTACATTTAGGGTTAGTTTTAGGGTTAGGAGCTAGTGTTAGGGTTAAGTTCAGGGTTAGGGTTACGGTTAAGGTTAGAGTAAGGGTAAGGGTACGGGTTAGGTTAGGTTAAGCAGGTTAGGGAAAATAGGATTTTGAATGGGGCTGAGTTGTGTGTCCCCACAAGGTTAGCTGTACAATACTGTGTGTGTGTGTGTGTGTGTGTATATGTGTGTGTGTGTGTGTGTGTGTGTGTGTGTGTGTGTGTGTCAGGTTGTGCGCTACTGGTAAGAAGTCAGGTGCAGGAGAGAGGAGAGTTGTGATCTGGCGCACACTTTAATTGGCAGATGTAACAACAGACGGACTCAACTGCATCAAAAAAACTTCCAGCCAAATGGCAAAAGTGCAATGTGCACACGGTACCCGGGGAAAAACCAGCCTGGCGCGTAACACGGAACATGTAACAAAACAATTCCAAACAAAGACATGGGGAAAACAGAGGGAATATATATGTAGTGTGATTAGGGAATGTAAACCAGGTGTGCGGGGAAACAAGACAAAACAAATGGAACAATGACAAGTGGAGCGTCGATGGCTAGAAGACCGGTTGATGTCGACCGCCGAACGCCGCATGGGCGGCCTCCCATGTCTTCTCCGCGCGCCTGAACCAGTCGTCCAACACAGGAGCCTCGGTCTGACTCTGATGCCACGGCGCCAGAACCGGCTGGTACCCCAATACGCACTGGAAAGGGGAGAGGTTAGTGGAAGAGTGGTGGAGCGAGTTCTGTGCCATCTCTGCCCAGGGCACGAATTCCGCCCACTCCCCCGGCCGGTCCTGGTAATAAGACCGCGGAAACTTTCCCACATCCTGGTTCACTCTCTTCACCTGCCCATTACTCTCGGGGTGAAAACCTGAGGTAAAGGCTGATTGAGACCCCCAGACTCTCGAAGTGAACTGGGGACTTCGATCAGACACTATATCCTCAGACACCCCGAAATGACAGAAGACGTGAGTAAACAAGGCCTCCGCAGTCTGTAGGGCTGTAGGGAGACCGGGAGGGGGAGGAGATGACACGGCTTAGAGAAACGATCCACAACGACCAGAATCATGGTGTTTTCCTGTGAGAGAGGAAGGTCGGTCAGAAAATCCAACGACAGGTGTGACCAAGGCCGTTGTGGAACGGGTAAGGGATGTAGCTTACCTCCGGGCAGGTGTCTAGGAGCCTTACACTGGGTGCACACCGAGCAGGAGGAAACATAAACCCTCACATCCTTTGCCAAGGTAGGTCACCAGCACTTCCCACTCAAACAGAACACCGTCCGACCGATCCCTGGATGACCAGAGGAGGGTGACTTGTGGGCCCAATAAATCAACTGGTCACGGACAGTAGACGGAACGTTCAGACGCCCGACGGGACACTGGACGGGAGCGGGCTCTGTACGTAACGCCTGCTCAATGTCCGCGTCCAGCTCCCATATGACCGGCGCTACCAGGCAGGAGGCCGGGAGTATGGGAGTCTGATCCGTGGGCCGCTCCTCTGTGTCATACAGCCGGGACAGTGTGTCTGCCTTCACATTTTGGGAACCTGGTCTGTAGGACAGGGTGAACACAAAACGGGGAAAAAAACATGGCCCACCTTTCCTGACGAGGATTCAGTCTCCTCGCTCCCAGGATGTACTCCTGCGGTGGTCATTCCAGATGAGAAAAGGGTGTTGCGCCCCCTCAAGCCAATGTCTCCACGCCTTCAAAGCCTTAACCATAGCCAACAGCTCCCGGTCCCCCACATCATAGTTCCGCTCCGCCGGGCTGAGCTTCTTCGAGAAGAAGGCACAGGGGTGGAGCTTCGGTGGTTTGCCCGAGTGCTAAGAGAGCACGGCTCCTATCCCAGCCTCGGACGTGTCAACCTCCACTGTGAACGCCAAAGAGGGATCCGGATGGGCCAGCACGGGAGCCGAGGTAAACAGAGCCCTTAGGTGCCCAAAACTCTGTCTGGCTCAGCCGAGCCGTGTCTACAAGGAGATTTATCGCACAATCCCCCCATCGATGAGGTGGTAATTGAGTCGCCTTCTTTTTGGAGAAGGCAAGAGCCAAATCGGCATATTCAGCGGGGATGCGCACGGTGGAGACCTGGTGTGGACTTTCCACCCGTGGTACCACCAACAGAAACCCCTACACACCTCCCCGAGCACTCTCGCGACCAAAAAGTAGGCAGACAAATATTCACTGAGTGTGCAAATATTAAAAACACCTTCCTAATATTGAGTTGCACCCCCTTTTTCCCTCCGAATAGCCTCATTTCGTTGGGTCATGGACTCTACAAGGTGTCGAAAATTTCCACAGGGATGCTGGCCCATGTTGACTCCACTGCTTCCCACAGTTGTGTCAGGTAGGCTGGATGTCCTTTGGGTGGTGGACCATTCTTGATACACACGGGAAACTTTTGAGCGTTAAAACTCCAGCAGCACTGCAGTTCTTGATACTCTCAAACCGGAGCACCTGGCACCTACTACCATACCCCGTTCAAAGGCACTTCAATCTTTTAACTTGCCCAATCCCCCACTAAATGGCGCACATACGGAGTCCATGTCTCAATTGTCTCAAGGCTTAAAAATCCTTCTTTAACGTTTCTCCCCCCTTCATCTACAATGATTAGTAAAAACTAAAAACTTGAATGAGTAGGTGTTCTAAAACTTTGGACCCGTAATATATATATATATATATATATATATGTATATATGTATATATATATATATATATATATATATATATATACACAGTTTGAAGTCGGAAGTTAACATACACCTTAGTCAACTACATTTAAACTCAGTTTTTCACAATTCCTGATATTTAATCCGAGTAAAAATTCCCTGTCTTAGGTCATTTAGGATCACCACTTTATTTTAAGAATGTGAAATGTCAGTATAATAGTAAAGAGAATGATTTATTTCAGCTTTTATTTATTTCATCACATTCCCAGTGGGTCAGAAGTTTACATACACTCAATTGGTATTTGGTAGAATTGCCTTAAAATTGTTTAACTTGGGTCAAACGTTTCGGGTAGCCTTCCACAAGCTTCCCACAATAAGTTGGGTGAATTTTGGCCCATTCCTCCTGACAGAGCTGGTGTGACTGAGTCAGGTTTGTAGGCCTCCTTGCTCGCAAACGCTTTTTCAGTTCTGCCCACAAATTTTATATAGGATTGAGGTCAGGGCATTGTGATGGCCACACCAATACCTTGACTTTGTTGTCCTTAAGACATTTTGCCACAACTTTGGAAGTATGCTTGTGGTCATTGTCCATTTGGAAGAACCATTTGCGACCAAGCTTTAACTTCCTGTTGATGTCTTGAGATGTTGCTTCAATATATCCACATAGCATCATGAGGGAGGAAAACTATCTATTTTGTGAAGTGCACCAGTCCCTCCTGCAGCAAAGCACCCCCACAACATGATGCTGCCACCCCTGTGCTTCACGGTTGGGATGGTGTTCTTCTGCTTGCAAGCCCCCCCCCCTTTTCCTCCAAACATAACAATTTTTTTATTTTTTTATTTCACCTTTATTTAACCAGGTAGGCTAGTTGAGAACAAGTTCTCATTTGCAACTGCGACCTGGCCAAAATAAAGCATAGCAATTCGACACATACAACAACACAGAGTTACACATGGAATAAAAAAAACACACAGTCAATAATACAGTAGAACAAAAGATAACAATAAAGTCAAAATACAGTGAGTGCAAATGAGGTAAGATAAGGGAGTTAATGCAATAAATAGGCCATGGTGGCAAAGTAATTACATTATAGCAATTATACACTGGCATGGTAGATGTGCAGAAGATGAATGTTCAAGTAGAGATACTGGGGTGCAAAGGAGCAAGATAAATAAATAAATACAGTATGGGGATGAGGTAGGTAGAAAGATGGGCTGTTTACAGATGGGCTATGTACAGGTGCAGTGATCTGTGAGCTACTCTAACAGCTGATGCTTAAAGCTAGTGAGGGAGATATGAGTCTGCAGCTTCAGAGATTTTTGCAGTTCGTTCCAGTCATTGGCAGCAGAGAACTGGAAGGAAAGACGACCAAAGAAGGAATTGGCTTTGGTTAGTGACCAGAGAGATATAATGCTGGAGCATGTTCTACAAGTGGGTGCTGCTATGGTGACCAGTGAGCTGAGATAAGGTGGGGCTTTACCTAGCAGAGACTTGTAGATAACCTGTAGCCAGTGGGTTTGGCGATGAGTATGAAGCGAGGGCCAACCAACGAGAGCGTACAGGTCGCAATGGTGGGTAGTGTATGGGGCTTTGGTGACAAAACAGATCACACTGTGATAGACAGCATCCAGTTTGTTGAGTAGAGTGTTGGAGGCTATTTTATAGATGACATCACCGAAGTCGAGGATCAGTAGGATGGTCAGTTTTACGAGGGTATGTTTGGCAGCATGAGTGAAGGATGCTTTGTTGCGATATAGGAAGCCGATTCTAGATTTAATTTTGGATTGAAGATGCTTAATGTGAGTCTGGAAGGAGAGTTTACAGTCTAACCAGACACCTACACCTAATAACAATGGTCATTATGGCCAAACAGTTATATTTGTGTTTCATCAGACCAGAGGACATTTCTACAAAAAGTACAATCTTTGTCCCCATGTGCAGTTGCAAACCCCAGTCAGGATTTTTTTATGGCAGTTTTGGAGCAGTGGCTTCTTCCTTGCTGAGCAGCCTTTCAGGTTATGTTGATATAGGACTTGTTTTACTGTGGATATGGATACTTTTGTACCTGTTTCCTCCAGCATCTTCGCAGGGTCCTTTGCTGTTGTTCTGGGATTGATTTGCACTTTTCGCACCAAAGTACGTTCATCTCGAGGAGACAGAACACGTCACCTTCCTGAGCGGTATGATGGTTGCGTGGTCCCATGGTGTTTATACGTGCATACTGTTGGTTGTGCAGATGAATGTGGTACCTTCAGGTGTTTGGAAATTGCTCCCAATGATGAACCAGATTTGTGGAGTTCTACAATTTTTTTCTGAGGTCTTGGCTGATTTCTTTTGATTTTCCCATGATGTCAAGCAAAGAGGCACTGAGTTTGAAGGTAGGCCTTGAAATACATCCACAGTTACACCTCCAATTGACTCAAATGTTGTCAATTTGCCTATCAGAAGCTTCTAAAGCCATGACATCATTTTCTGGAATTTTCCAAGCTGTTTAAAGGCCCAGTCAACTTACTGTTTGTAAACTTCTGACCCACTGGAATTGTGATACAGTGAATTATAAGTGAAATAATCAGTCTGTAAACAATTGTTGTAAAAATGACTTGTGTCATGCACAAAGTTGATGTCCATAAGTACTTGCAAATACTATAGTTTGTTTACAAGAAATTTGTGGAGTGGTCGAAAAACAAGTTTTAAAGACTCCAACCTAAGTGTATGTATGTAAACTTCCAACTTCAACTGTGACTACCATGTTACCTTTTGCAAGTAGACCAGTTGGGTCATTATCTACATTAATGTTACATTTAAGTATATTGCAAGCTAAAGCATATACTGTAATGTAAACATGTTGTCTCTTGCTAGTACTTTTGTTAACCAAATTTCTATGTAGCTAAACAATACAAAAAACAAACAGATCTCAATTGCTTTACTGACAATGGTGCAATGTTAACCTCTTGAAGCTAGGGGGCACTATTTTTGGAAAAATAACGTAAAGTAAACTGCCTATTTCTCAGGACCAGATGCTAGAATATGCTTATAATTGACAGCTTAGGATAGAAAACTCTCTAAAGTTTCCAAAACTGTAAAAATATTGTCTGTGAATATAACAGAACTGATAATGCAGTCGAAATCCTGAGAAAAATCCAATCAGGAAGTGACTCTTATTTTGAAACCCCTGTCTTTCTATGCATCCCTATTGCCCATTGAAAGGGATATCAACCAGATTCCTTTTTCTGTGGCTTCCCTAAGGAGTCTACAGCCTTTAAACGTAGTTTCAGGCCTTTATTTTGAAGAATGAGCGTAAACGTCCACATTGCGTAAGTGGTCAGTTGTTGGCTCTCAGTGTGATTTTTGCGCTAAACAGAGAGGTAGCCATTTTTCCTCCCAGTCCTACTGAAAAGCCAACTGTCCCGGTTGATATATTATCGAATAGATATTTGAAAAACACCTTGAAGATTGATTATAAAAAATGTTTGGCATGTTTCTGTCGATATTATGGATATAATTTGGAATTTTTGTCTGCGTTGTCGTGACCGCTATTTCCGGTGGATTCCTAGGCATAACGCATCAAACTAACGGAGGTATTTGGATATAAAAAATATATTTATGGAACAAAAGGAGCATTCCCTGTCTAACTGGGAGTCTCGTGAGTGAAAACATCCGAAGCTCATCAAAGGTAAACGATTAATTTGATTGCTTTTCTGATTTTCGTGACCAAGTTACCTGCCGCTAGGTGTACATAATGTTTTTCTAGTACATCGATTGTATTGTATTGTATTGTATTGTTTTCGCTGTAAAACATCATTTTGAAATCTGAGACGACAGGGTGATTAACAAAAGGCTAAGCTGTGTTTCGCTATATTTCACTTGTGATTTCATGAATATGAATATTTTCTAGTAAGATTATTTGACCGTTGCGCTATGCTAGTTAGCGTAGTTGATGACAATTATCCCGGATCCGGGATGGGTGGTTCCAAGAGGTTTTAAACTATATCAGATGTTAAGATCTACAAACATTTGACATATAATATTAGTTACAGTCGTGATCCAGGAAAGTCCAGCATAAATGAGCACTGAGCAGCCAACATGTTAATGGCGCAATTTACTCTAAAATGTCAAAGGTTATGCAGTGCTTCTCAAATGTCAAATGTATGCATTCTCCACACTCTCGTCCTCATAAGAACAAAAGAACTCAAAAGAACGCCCTCGAAGAACACACTCGGAGCAAGGTAGTTTGCATAAACCAAAAGACAGCATGCTAACCCTCCTCTTTTTCTCTCCTGACATGATCCCTCTTGACATTTTCTAAGTTATTTCCTAAGTCTGCTCTGTCACTTGAGAGTGGTAAGTTATTCCTTTACAGCAAAGGAAGAGAGAGATCAGAGGGAGTAGAGAAGAAGAAGAGGGGAGAGAGAGAGGGAGGAAAGGGCTGTCGCAGTCCTAGCTGACAAACTTGTGGTGAATGACAAATGAAAAGCTTTGAAGTTACTCAATTTATATTATTCTGGTGAATTTTTTTATGTTAAGTGGTGATACTCTACAAAATAGTTGACACAGAGAGTGTTTCTCTGTTCTTGGTTGAGACAGGGGGAGAAAGAGCTGAGTTGGGGGTACAGAGAGAAAGAGAGAGAGAGGGGGGGGGTAGAAAGGAAAGAGGAGTCGAGAGAAAGTGGAAGAGAACAGAATAGAAGAGAAAGAAAGAGAGAGGGGTCAGAGGAGAGTGCTAACAGGTGGTAAGAGCAGTCCAGCTTCCCCCAGCAAGAGAGAGGGATGAGATGAGTGTGGAAATAGGAACAGAGGAAGCAGGGAAGGAGGGAGCTGAGGAAGGGAGAAGGGAGTCAGGGTGGCAAGGAGGAAGGGGGTGCATACTGTCCTCATCCTCCTCCAACATCAGTGTCAATAATCCTGCCCCTCTTCCACGCCAATACCCCTCTCTCTATCTCTACCTCCCTCTCCCTCTCCCCTTCCCCCTCTCCTTTCCCATCTCTTAGACAGCTCTCTGAAGTCATGCTTATTTCATCCCCTACTTCTGTAAAAGAGGAATATGCCATTTGTACTTCCTTTCGCTGCATATATTAACCACAACCATTACCCATTTTGGGGAAAACACCTATCTAGTGAAGCAAGTGAATTTGAGCAGCAGGGAAGAGTGGAGAGAGAGAGGGGAGGGGGGCGAGAGATATGCACAGAAGGGGGTTTCAAAAATGTGCAGAAGCATTCAAAAAACATTTCTCAAAATCTCCATCTCTCCCAGCTTGAAAATGTATATTAGGATTTAAAATCAAATCAAATGCATTTGTCACATACACAGTTTACCACAGGTATAAAATATAGAGCACTACTTTTGAAAAGAACCTGATGGGCCCTGGTAAAAAAAATGTGTCCACTATACATGGAATAGAGTACCATTTGGAATGCATCCTGGGTCATACCCGTACTTGCGGCCTAATTAGTATGCCATTGGGATATGCAAAAAGCATTTATAGTATATGGCATTTCGAAAATTAAGTATGCTTTAAATGTCATACTTACAGTGCCTTGCGAAAGTATTCGGCCCCCTTGAACTTTGCGACCTTTTGCCACATTTCAGGCTTCAAACATAAAGGTATAAAACTGTATTTTTTTGTGAAGAATCAACAACAAGTGGGACACAATTTTATTTCAAACTTTTTTAACAAATCAAAAACTGAAAAATTGGGCGTGCAAAATTATTCAGCTCCTTTACTTTCGGTGCAGCAAACTCTCTCCAGAAGTTCAGTGAGGATCTCTGAATGATCCAATGTTGACCTAAATGACTAATGATGATAAATACAATCCACCTGTGTGTAATCAAGTCTCCGTATAAATGCACCTGCACTGTGATAGTCTCAGAGGTTCGTTAAAAGCGCAGAGAGCATCATGAAGAACAAGGAACACACCAGGCAGGTCCGAGATACTGTTGTGAAGAAGTTTAAAGCCGGATTTGGATACAAAAATATTTCCCAAGCTTTAAACATCCCAAGGAGCACTGTGCAAGCGATAATATTGAAATGGAAGGAGTATCAGACCACTGCAAATCTACCAAGACCTGGCCGTCCCTCTAAACTTTCAGCTCATACAAGGAGAAGACTGATCAGAGATGCAGCCAAGAGGCCCATGATCACTCTGGATGAACTGCAGAGATCTACAGCTGAGGTGGGAGACTCTGTCCATAGGACAACAATCAGTCGTATATTGCACAAATCTGCCCTTTATGGAGGAGTGGCAAGAAGAAAGCCATTTCTTAAAGATATCCATAAAAAGTGTTGTTTAAAGTTTGCCACAAGCCACCAGGGAGACACACCAAACATGTGGAAGAAGGTGCTCTGGTCAGATGAAACCAAAATTGAACTTTTTGGCAACAATGCAAAACGTTATGTTTGGCGTAAAAGCAACACAGCTCATCACCCTGAACACACCATCCCCACTGTCAAACATGGTGGTGGCAGCATCATGGTTTGGGCCTGCTTTTCTTCAGCAGGGACAGGGAAGATGGTTAAAATTGATGGGAAGATGGATGGAGCCAAATACAGGACCATTCTGGAAGAAAACCTGATGGAGTCTGCAAAAGACCTGAGACTGGGACGGAGATTTGTCTTCCAACAAGACAATGATCCAAAACATGAAGCATAATCTACAATGGAATGGTTCAAAAATAAACATATCCAGGTGTTAGAATGGCCAAGTCAAAGTCCAGACCTGAATCCAATCGAGAATCTGTGGAAAGAACTGAAAACTGCTGTTCACAAATGCTCTTCATCCAACCTCACTGAGCTCGAGCTGTTTTGCAAGGAGGAATGGGAAAAAATGTCAGTCTCTTGATGTGCAAAACTGATAGAGACATACCCCAAGCGACTTACAGCTGTAATCGCAGCAAAAGGTGGCGCTACAAAGTATTAACTTAAGGGGGCTGAATAATTTTGCATGCCCAATTTTTCAGTTTTGGATTTGTTAAAAAAGTTTGAAATATCCAATAAATGTCGTTCCACTTCATGATTGTGTCCCACTTGTTGTTGATTCTTCACAAAAAATACAGTTTTATATCTTTATGTTTGAAGCCTGAAATGTGGCAAAAGGTCGCAAAGTTCAAGGGGGCCGAATACTTTCGCAAGGCACTGTATATTGGCTTTTCCTCTAGTACGAATTTGCTGAATACTATTGAGGAAGAGAATAGTATTTTCAGACCCAGGTGTGTCTGATGACAGCTGATAACCAGCTGATAATCAGATAAGGGAACGGCTGTACCAAAATGAACGAGTCGACAGGAAACAACGCAATTGCACATGTCATGACGTTGGCCTGGGGGGTAGGTTTATGAAAGTCATAAATACCTCTTCCCCCCTTTTTCCTCTCTCAACCCTACTGAGGTTACATTTGCAAAACCCTTGGTTAACTAACATAGAGATTCTGGGAACATCAGAAGGTGGGGGAAATTAACTATATTCTGGTAATCTGACCAATGGAACATATGTGGTGGTACTTAATGAGTATGATGTCAGTTTGGTTGTCATCTGAGACATTCTCATCAATGATAAGATGACATAAACTCTACAGTGGAAAGTCTATACATCAGAGTTATCGGATTCACATGGAATTATTGTTCAATTTAAATGTTTGGATATGAAATTATTTGTGATGGGATGAAATGTGATTTTAGCTTCTAAAATGTGAGATTTGGGTTTTCATGAGATAGGGCTCTGCTCAATCAGTGGCCCGCCCCTGTGAAGGGACATGGGCTATAAAACTTTTCAAACACGCCCTCCTCTCCCTTCCTATATAAGCCCTTGATGACAATATAACCTCCTCTTCCGAGGATGTAGGACGACGCTCCGATGTCAGAATGGTTCAGATAATAACTACAGAATGAAGCCAACATCAGTGTGAGCTTTGGTTGTGAATGGTATGAACTTTGAACTCTTATTCACTACAGAAGTGATACCTCCTAGCTGTTGAGTTAGCAACAGCAGATGCAACGAGGGTTAGGAAGGAACAGACAGAGTATCCCGTCTATCAGAGAACGACGTTACTACAACGTATCCAATTGACCACCAGAGACATTCTTCAAAGGACTCGGTTGGGCAACACGGCCTTCCATCTACCACAACCTACCGAAGCACAGCTCAGAGTAAATATTTATTGCATTTTCCTTTTCCTAATGGGCGGTAATTTAGAATGCATCAGATACTGTATTTACGATAGCACAGCTTCTTCCCTTTGTTCCTCAGTCTTCCTGCTCTTTCACTCAAACCCAGCCCCTTTTCTTTTGTGTAACAAGCTGTCATATCTGTTCCGCCAGCTAGGGACGTTTTCCTTTATGATGTAATTTGTAATCAAGCTATGATTTAATTATGTGTATGTGTAATTCTGTGTGATTAGTTAGGTATTTAGTAAATAAATAAACCCAATTTTGCATTGTTTATTCAACTTGTGAGCCAGGGTTCGTGCAGATAACCAAGAATTTACAACTTTCAGATGAGACTGAATTAAGATGACGATTAATTTTGACTGCTATTGATGTAAAATATTACTAGGTCTTTAAGAGTTTATTCGGAAGATAACAGCTCTATAAATATTATTTCGTGGTGCCCGACTCTCTAGTTAATTATATTTACATGATTAGCTCAATCAGGTAATATTAATTACGGAGAAATAATTTTATAGAATAACATGTCATATCACTTAATCCAGCATAGCCAAAGACATGACACACATTAGATAGCTTTCTCAGTATGGGTGAGATTAGTAATGCTGCGTTTACACATGCAGCCCAGTTCTGATATTTTTTCCACTAATTGGTATTTTGACCAATCACATCAGAACTTTACACATCAGATCTATTTCATACCTGATCTGATTCGTCAAAATACCAATTAGTGAAAAAAATATCAGAAATGCCCAAAAAGGTGCGGACTCCGGCCGCAAAACCTTGACCTATAGGGGAGGGTCTGGGTGGGCGTCTGTCCGCGGTGGCGGCTCTGGCGCGGGACGCGGACCCCACTTCACTATTGTCTTAGTCCGCCTCATTGTCCGCCTCCGTGGCTCTCTAACCCTGGCAACCCCTCTCCATGACCCCACTGGACAGAGGGGCAGCTGCTCGGGACAGAGGGGCGGCTGCTCGGGACAGAGGGGCTCTGGCGCCTCAGACTCCAGCAGCAGCGCCGGACAGGCGGGAGACTCCGGCAGCAGCGCCGGACAGGCGGGAGACTCCGGCAGCAGCGCCGGACAGGCGGGAGACTCCGGCAGCAGCGCCGGACAGGCGGGAGACTCCGGCAGCAGCGCCGCAGCGCCGGACAGGCGGGAGACTCCGGCAGCAGCGCCGCAGCGCCGGACAGGCGGGAGACTCCGGCAGCAGCGCCGGACAGACAGGACCACCTGCAGGGAGAAGACAGAGACAGCCTGGTGCGTGGGGCTGCCACAGGAAGCACCAGGCTGGGGAGACCTTCAGGAGGCTTGGTGTTAGGAGGAGGCACCTGAAGGACCGGGCTGTGGGGGAGCACTGGAGCTCTGGTGCGCAACCTTGGCACCACTTCCCCAGGCTGGACAACCACTCTAGCCCGGACCCTCCAGAGTGCAGTCACAGGTTGAACCGGGCTGTGGGTAAGCACGGGAGATCTAGTGCTTACTACACGCACCTCTCCCTTAGGCTCCATTCCCACATTCGCCCGGCACGAGCGGAGCACAGGCAGAGGACGCACTGCACCCTCCCAGCGCCCCGGAGACACAGCACGCAGAGCCGGCGCAGGATACCCTGGACCAAAACTGCGTACCGGTGACCAGACCCGCTGAGCAGGCACCATACGCCCTGGCTCGATGCCTGCACTCGCATGACACTCTCGGGGGGCTGTCCTATAGCGCACCGGGCTATGGACACGTACTGGCGACACCGTGCGCTTAACCGCATAACGCGGTGCCTGACCAGTAACGCGCTGCTTATAATAAGCACGAGGAGTGAGCGCAGGTCTGCTCGTACCTGTCGCACTGCCGTGCTGCCTCCTCATATCGCCGCCACTCAGCTTTCGCTGCCTCCAGCTCTGCTTTGGGGCGGCGATATTCCCCAGCCTGTGCCCAGGGTCCCTCTCCGTTCAGTATCTCCTCCCATGTCCAGGAGTCCTGTGATACCGGCCGCTGTTGTTGCTGCTGCTGCTGCTGTCGTCGCTGTCTTTTCCCACGCTGCTTGGTCCTGTTGTGGTGGGTGATTCTGTAAGGGTTTTCCTGTGGTGAAGTAGAGGCGGACCAAAACGCAGCGTGGTTATTTTGATTCATGTTTAATAAAAACAGATAAACATGAACACTACAAAACAATAAACGTGGAAACCCAAAAACAGCCCTATCTGGTGCAAAACACAGAGACAGGAACAATCACCCACAAACACACAGTGAAACCCAGGTTATCTAAATATGGTTCCCAATCAGAGACAATGACTAACACCTGCCTCTGATTGAGAACCATATCAGGCCAGACATAGAAATAGACAAACCATAGAAAAACAAACAGACTGCCCACCCAACTCACGCCCTGACCATACTAAATAAATACAAAACAAAGGAAATAAAGGTCAGAACGTGACACTTACTGCGTACATTTTTATTAAACAGTACATTGTAAATAGTAGGTAAACTCAGCAAAAAAAGAAACGTCCTCTCAATGTCAACTGCGTTTATTTTCAGCCAACTTAACATGTGTAAATATTTGTATGAACATAACAAGATTCAACAACTGAGACATAAACTGAACAAGTTCCACAGACATGTGACTAACATAAATGGAAGGTCTCATGTGGAGATTCTGAAATTCTGTCCACAACCATGTTGTTGTAACAACTGCTTGTAGGGCCTCTTTTTGTTCGTTTAACCAGTTGCGACGAGCAAACCCGGATCCGGGATCCTATTTATAGCCTCAAGCTCATTACCATAACGCAACGTTAACTATTCATGAAAATCACAAATGAAATAAATATGCTAGCTCTGAAGCTTAGCCTTTTGTTAACAACACTGTCAACTCAGATTTTCAAAATATGCTTTTCAACCATAGCAAAACAAGCATTTGTGTAACAGTATTGATAGCTAGCGTAGCATTTAGCGTAGCATTGAGCGGGCAACATTTTCACAAAAACAAGAAAAGCATTCAAATAAAATTATTTACCTTTGAAGAACTTCTGATGTTTTCAATGAGGAGACTCTCAGTTAGATAGCAAATGTTCAGTTTTTCCCAAAAGATTCTTTGTGTATTAGAAATCGCTCCGTTTTGTAAGTGCCCCAGAACTGATGCTACATTACCTGGTAAATGTAGTCTCTTATGGTCAATATTCCAATGATATGCCTACAAATACGTCACAATGCTGCCGGGGAAACGGCAGAAAGTGTAAGCTCATTCCTGTCGCATTCACAGCCATATAAGGAGACAATGGAAAACAGCACCTCAGAAATTTTGCTCATTTCCTGTTTGAAGTTTCATCTTGGTTTTGCCTGTAGCATCAGTTCTGGGGCACTTACAGACAATATCTTTGCAGATTTGGAAACGTCAGGGTGTTTTCAATGATATTATATGTTTTAATTATATGCATAGTCGAGCATCTTTTCGTGACAAAATATTGCGCTTAAAACGGGAACGTTTTTCATCCAAAAATGAAATACTGCCCCCAGAGGTTCAAGAGGTTAAAAGATCCTTCATGTGTGATAGAGAGACACCACTGGCACTGTCCTCAATGGTAATACCGCTGGCTTTGATCATTGTCATGGTAGCTAGCAATGTATGTTAGGCTGTTACTCCACACAGTTCCAGACTGGGCAGGTCACGGGGAAAATTGAAAACAACAAACAGATTCCCTCGAGATAGTCTGATTTATCTGTCATTGTTATCATGGATTCACACACAGAGCTGATGTCCTCTCTCAATGACTTACAGAGTGTGTCATCTTGCCATTCTCCTGTTTCAACTCGTCGAGCTGACCCTGGGAGAACTGCAAACTGTTCCTCAGGTCCTGGACCTCTCTGGTCAGGTCGTCCATTCTTTAATTAGTAGAATCCATGAGTATTTGGACAAAACACTTGAAGCTATTTTCTTGTTGAAACAACTGCTTGTAGGTCTCTTTTTGTTCATTTAAAAGATCCTTCACGTGTGATAGAGACACCACTGGAACTGTCCTCATCGGTAATCCCTCTGGTTTTGATCTTTGTCATGCTAGCTAGCAACGTATGTTAGGCTGTTACTCCTCGCAGTTCCAGACAGGGCAGGTATCGGGGAAAATTGAAAACAACAAACAGCACGCCGTGGTCCCAATCCGTGGTCCCAGCCACAATGGATAACCGCATCGTGGGCTGCGTTCAAGAACACCTCGCTAGCTTGATGTCCAGCTAGCTAGCAGCTACCAACATGATGGCCAACTGCATCGTAAGAAGCTGTAGTAGGTAGCTACCAAGAACTTTCCAACATAGTTTTAAACAACAAACTTTCCAAACAAACAAAACCGAGCTCTTCCTCGTTCCATGTACAACAGGAAGTGACGTATGTTGTCTATCAGCACCATATCACTAAGTAACATCCAGAGTAAACACCTTTTTCTCAAGATTCGAGCACCCAAAGCTTTCAAGGAGAGTGTGAGCTAAACAAAGTTGGCTAAACACTCACATTTTCCACTGAGGACGTACAGTATGTAAGTTCTTCAAACGTGTTAACCCTCCCAAGGCTGCCAGCCCAGACAGCATCCCTAGCCATTCCCTCAGAGCATGTGCAGACCAGCTGGCTGTTGTGTTCTAGGACATTTTCAATCTCTCCCGAGATCAGGCAGCTATACCCACCTGCTTCAAGATGTCCACTATCATCCCGTGCCCAAGAAAGGGAAAGTAACTGAACTGGATGACTACCGACCAGTAGCACTCAGTTCTGTCATCATGAAGTGCTTCGAGAGGCAGAGACCATATCACCTCCTCCCTCCCCGACACACTTGACCTTCTCCAATTCACCTCCTCCCTCCCCTGACAGATCCACGAACAACACAATCACCATTGCACTGCACACTGCCCTTACCAACCTGGACACAAGGAATGCATATCTGAGGATGCTGTTCATCGATTACAGCTCGGCCTTCAATACCATAATGCCCTATAAGCTCATTACAAAGCTCACAGCCCTGGGTCTGAACTCTTCCCTATGCAACTGGGTCCTGGACTTCCTGACGGGCCGCCCCCATATGGTGAAGGTAGGCAACATTATGGACATTCTTTCTCCTGCTACCCCGCCTATGGACATTCTATCCCCCCATGGACTTTTACTCTGCCACCCCAACGACATTCATCAGTGTTGCAGTTCAGACCCTTTAATTAGTTTATTTTTAATAAATGTTCAAACATTTATAAAAAACTGTTTTTGCTTTGTCATTATGGGGTATTGTGTGTAGTTTGATGAACCTTTTTTTATTTAATCAATTTTAGAATAATGCTGTAATGCAAAAAATGTGGAAAAAGTCACAGAACCTTTCCGATTGCACTGTACCCTGCAATGACACCTGCAACCCTGTACAGTGGTTATCTTCTAAAAGTTGCAGCGTACTGAAGTGCAGCTTGCATGGTGCTGCAGAATTCTATGGCACGTTATTTAAGTGTGAACCACTGGTACCACCAGAATTTTTTTACTTTTTTGTAAGAACACAGTATATGGGACTGATTTTAAGAAAATTTTCTTCATTAATTTGATGCATTTTATGGTGTTTCTTTTCAAAGAAAAATGAAAAACCCTCTGGGTTTCCGTTAGGATGGAACGGAAAATATGGCGCTGTACAATGTGATGGTCATGAGTACAACTGACTTACCTAGTTAAATCAAGATTACACTAAGAGCATACCATTTCTACACCCTCATTTTTCTACACCCAGTATATTGAAAAATATGATGTGATTCTCCGCCAATAATTAATATATAGAGGATTTGAGGATATTTCTGTAATTCAGTGATATTTATTCCCACAGTAATTCGTTATGGATCCATAACTAAATAAACATCGACATTTTGAAAGAGTATTTTTATCATTACTTTATTAATGAAAGCCTAAGGATGCCATTATTAGTTACATTGTTTTAGTTTGAATGTGCAGACTGGCACCCGCCCTTCCCCATAGGCTAGGTCGGTCTTCTGTGCGTGGCTCTGTGTCCCATCACGTGCCCCCTGCCCCCTGCCCTCGCGCCTTGAACCTCGCACACTTTCAGTGGATACAACTAGAGAACTGACCAATATATATTGTCCTGCTAAAAACAGGTTTAATAATATGTCTGTGAGAATACCCAATGGGCTGTTATATAATTTTAAATGAATTAATAATAATAATAATTATAAACCAGCACCGAAGACCTCTTTGGCTCCTCCGACCGGGTCAATGGGTGTGGCTATTATGAAAATATATCAATCATAAGGATGTGGTACTGGTGATAAACTTCTCCAAACATTGTTGATATCTGATATTCTGCGCAGCGCAACACGAGACAAAGGCCAATGTCATAGGCACATCGTCAACCAATGACATTTCTCAAATCGTTTCAGGCTAAATTCCACTTAAATTTGGAGAGGACAGTTAAGACTAACTACTTACCAAAAGCGTGCTTCTGACGAAGAGCTACAAAAGTAAATAAACATAATAGACTGAAAGAAAGATAAAGGTAATTTCATCAATCTTGTGAGGCTCTCCATTTTCATTAGTTGCTCATTCAACATATTTGCTGCTGCTTCACTCAATCCCATTTTAAAAGACTCCCTTCCTAAATGTTTTACATTTCCTGAGACCAACCAGAAATGCTTCCTTAGTCAAATATTCCAAGATTTTGTGGTCTTTCATTTCTGCATCACCAAATGTTATGCAAGGCAGGCTTCGTTCAGTGCAGCGGAAGCAGGGGTGTAGTCTACTGTACCTCTGCCACTTCTCACAATGCTGCTAATTTCTTATGAGATTTTAGGATGGTTAGGCTTCTGGCCTCCGGTGAGTCTCTGTACCGAAGAGACTCACCGGAGGCCAGGAGAGCTGAGCCGGCACAATCTGTCCTGGCTGAATGCCCACTCTAGCACGGCAACTGCGGGGAGCTTGCACAGAGCGCACCGGGCTGTGGATGCGCACTGAAGGCATGGTGCACAGATCCGGATAACAGGGTGCTTGACCGGTCACTCGCTCCCCACGGCAAGCACGGGGAGTTGGCACAGTTCTGAACCCTGACTCCCCCAATCTCCACATTTTGGGGCTGGGCACAACAAAGAAATAGACCACATAGAATGCCCACGCCAAATCACACCCTGACCTAACCAAATAGAGAAATAAAATGGCTCTCTAAGGTCAGGGCGTGACACTACTGCACAATCTCTCTTGCTTTTGGTCGTGCATAACTAGATACCTGTCCTAAGCATGTCAACATGAGGAGTACCAATTTGACCAGGTGTGGCCGGCAGCAGTAGGAGGAGATATGCAATTCAAAGATGAACTGTCATTGGTTTATTACAATCAAACCACCAGTTGACGTTATGTGGCGGGCCAAAAACACCAACCCCCCTGAACAGACTGAAATTCAAGGCAGTTTTTTTTAACAGCACTTTCACAAAAAGGGCATTATCATAATTTACACAATTTAGAGTCTTATTCCGACCTCATAGTGTGGAATTATTATTAAAAACAACTGGATTTTTTCCCCAAATATACTGGGCTTTTAAATAAAGCATTATGATGTCAGCAACGTCTGCACCGGCGCGGACATCGACCTCTGAAGGTTTGAAAGGGACCTAATGGGAACGTTGCCTAATGTCCTAAGGATGTCCCCTGTTTGCTGGGTCCTCTCTTATCCTCCCCTCTCCTCTCTACACTCATTACAGTTTTATAACATACTGCTGATAAATTCAATAGGCCAGATGTAGAGTTATTTCATTGAGAGAGGTCCCTCGTTTTATTTTATCAGCCTTTGTTGATGTGCCACACTTTCGGTCTATCTCCCTCCTCTCTCCTTTCTCACTTTTTTCATTCTACTTTCTTTCTTGTTGTAATTTTTTGTTTCTGTCTTTATTTTCTTCTTTTTTATTTCCATCCTTATTTCTTCCTTCTTTCCTTCCTTCTTTCAAAGGTAACTAATCAGCAAACTGATTCATAAAACATACAAGTACAGCTCTTCAGTTCCCTGCAGTGTGTGTGTCTTTAATAAGTCAAGGCCACTGGAGCCCAGGGCTTAATTAAGAGTTAGAGACAGATATAGGCCTCAGTACTGCCTCCTCTCCTAACACACACACACACACACAGAGAGAGAGAGAGACATATACATATACACACACAAACACACAGCCACAGTAACCCCCTCCCCCCACACACACACCAAAGTAAAGCACCACAGAGCTATATACTTACTATATACTCACTATATACTTACTGTAATGCATCTCCATGCTCAATATTTTACAACACTGACTGACCCACTTTGACATTTTGAAGATGGTACCATTTCAAATAACATTACTTCATACTAAGTAATAAATAATAATAATTCATACTTAGTAACAAATAGCAATACCTCATACTACCTCATACTTAATTATAAATTACAATACTTCATACTTAGTAATAAATAGCAATACCTCATACTACCTCATACTTAATTATAAATTACAATACTTCATACTTAGTAATAAACAGCAATACTTCATACTTAGCTCAGCCAACAGTCATCTTTTGGTAACAACTACACCACATTATCTCTAATAAAATAAATCAATCAATTATAAAATAAGTTTCATCATTATAAAACATGCTAGATGCGTTCTTGATAGATCTTAGCTTTTAATAAAACACATATATATACATGTATCAATAACTATAATTAATTTATGAGAGAGAGAGAGACGACAGGAGAGGTCATGAGCAGATGACCTCCCGCATTTCTCATCATGTTTTTACAAAAAGATAGATTTATCCTCCTGAAAGGCTTCCTACTACCAAGGATTATTATTCCTAAACTATACAGCAAATGCTTTGGCAAACAAACAGAAACCTGAAAAACTATCCGACCTGGAACTGAGTGAGTAATGTTTAGTCTGAAGCTATTTTTTATTTTCAAAAAGAGATACAACTTCAATTAGCACTGAGGTGTGAAGTGATCGGTGTCAAAGCCCTTGACCCCAACAATGGCAGGAGAGTCTCACAGCCTACCCCAAACAAATGGAGAGGGCTTTGAGGGGAAAGGGTGGCCACAGCACTCAAGGGAGTGATTGGAAAAGCTTTTTCCACTTGCCCCAACCCACTAGTGGTTATCTTCACCTTGCTACCATGAAAACACTTCCATGCTGCTACCATACAGCGGTAAATGCAAGGATTTCCCGTGACTGTGCCTCAAAACCAAATGTTTACCTGGCCCACCACTCCACCCTGGACTTGACCAGCCTTTACGACCAGGTCCACCTATACAAGGCTGCAGTGCCCACCTTCGCCCGGACCCTGAAGGACATTGCCCTCAAACGCAGCCCCAACACTACACACAGGAGCAACAGATCAACAGACACCCAGCCCAGACCAGCAAGACACTCAGCCAGACCTATGGGACAATCCCCCCCGCCCCCCCATGCCGAGAGGACTTACATCCAGACCACAGCACCACCAGCCACATCCACATCCACACCCCCACTCAAACCAATCAACACCCCCCCCCCCCCCAAATGAAAACCAATAACCACACCCCATTAAGGCCCCATCAGATCAGATCTATGCCCCTTCTGCCCACCCCATGCCCCCCACTCACGCAAAGCGGGCCTCAATATGGTAGTCACACATACAGTACACCCAAGCAGTGAGCAGGCAAACAGGCCCAACCCCCACTCTTACACTAGCCCATGCCAATGGCATATATCAGATGCTCAGCAGGCTCTACTCAAGCTTACTGGTCTGAAGCCAAACCATACAACCAACAACATTGGACACTTTATGGAACACAAAACCTTCACTATCTCACCCTGGAAAATCCAAGGCCTGAGGTCATCTGCCTTTGGCCTAAAGAGCAGGAACCTGGACTTCACCAAAGAAATTGGAAATACAGACATTGTCATCCTACAAGAAACAACGTACAGAGGAAACAGAACCACTGGTTGCCCTCTAGGTTACAGAGAGCTGGTAGTCCCATCCACCAAACTACCAGGTGTGAAACAGGGAAGGGACTCAGGGGGTATGCTAATTTCATATAGAGCAGACCTAACACCTCTATTAAATTAGACAAAATAGGAACATTTTACATTTGGATAGAAATTCAAAAGTAAATTATATAAATAGAGAAACATTTCCTCCAGTGTGCTACCTATATCCCCCCACTAGGATCACCATACTTTAATGAAGACAGGTTCTCCATCCTGGGGGGGTGGGGGGGGGGGAGAAATCAATAATTTCCAGGCCCAGGGACATGTACTAGTCTGTGGCGACCTAAATGCCATAACCGGACAAGAGCCTGACACCCTCAGCACACAGGGGGACAAACACCTGCCTGGAGGTGACAGCATTCCCTCCCCTTATGCCCCCATAGGCACACCTACGACAACATAACCAACAAAAACGGGTCACAACTCCTGCAGCTCTGTCGCACGCTGGGTATGTACATAGTCAATGGTAGGCTTCGAGGGGACTCCTATGGTAGGTTCACCTATAGCTCATCTTTTGGCGGGAGTACTGTAGACTACTTTATCACTGACCTCAACACAGAGTCTCTCAGAGTGTTCAGAGTCATAGTCATAAAATCATAGTCTACTTGAACAGAGCAATACTTAATCATGAGGCATCAAAGCCAAAGGAACTGAATAATATTAAGAAATGCTATAGATGGAAGGAATGTAATGTGGAAACCTAACAAAAAACTATTAGGCAACAACAAATTCAATCCCTTTTAGACAACTTCCTGGACAAAACGTTCCACTGTAATAGTGAAGGGGTAAACTTGGCAGTAGAAAACCTAAACAGTATATTTGATCTCTCCGCTTCCCTATCAAATCTAAACATTTCAAACAGAAAACCGAAGAAAATTAACAACAGTGACAAATGGTTTGATGAAGAATGTAAAAACCTAAGAAAGAAATTGAGGAACCTATCCAACCAAAAACATAGAGACCCAGAAAACCTGAGTCTATGCCTTCACTACAGAAAAAGAAGGAACAGCATGTCAGATATCAGCTCAATGTAATTGAAGAATCCACAGAAAACAAACAACCACACGAAGAGTTATCTACGTATGGGCAAACAAACAAAACAAAACAAAGGCAAAGTCTTCTTATTCTCTGTGGATTTCAAAAAGCCTTTGACTCAATTTGGCATGAGAGTCTCTACAAATTGATGGAAAGTGGTATTGGCGGAAAAACATATGACATTATAAAATCCATGTACACAAACAACAAGTGTGTGGTTAAAATTGGCAAAAAACACACATCTTTCTTTATATAGGGACGTGGGGTGAGACAGGAAAACAGCTTAACCCCCACACTCGTCAAAATATATATCAATGAATTGGCGAGGACACTATAACAGTCTGCCTCACCATACTAGAATCTGAAGTCAAATGTCTACTGTTTGCTGACAATCTGGTGCTTCTGTCACCAACCAATGAGCAACACCTAGATCTTCTGCACAGATTCTGTCAGTCTTGGGACCTGACAGTAAATCTCAGCAAGACAAAAATAATAGAGTTCCAAAAAAGGTCCAGTCGCTAGAACCACAAATACAAATTCCATCTCGACACTGTTGCCCTAGAGCACCAAAAAACTATACAGACCTCAGCCTAAACATCAGCGCCACAGGTAACTTCCACAAAGCTGTGAATGAGCTGAGAGAGGGCCTTCGATGCAATCAAAAGGAACGTAAAATTCGACATACCAATTACGATCTGGCTAAAAATACTTGAATCGATTATAGAACCCATTGCCCTTTATGGTTGTGAGGTCTGGGGTCCGCTCACCAACCAAGAATTCACAAAAACGGGACAAACACCAAATTGAGACTCTGCATGCAGAATTCTACAAAAATATCCTCAGTGTGCAATGCAAAACAACAAATAATGCATGCAGATACCTGATAATTATCAAAGTTCAAAAAAGAGATGTTAAATTCTACAACCACCTAACAGGAAGTGATTCCCAAACCTTCCATAACAAAGCCATCAACTACAGAGAGATGAACCTGGAGAAGAGTCCCCTAAGCAAGCTGGTCCTGGGGCTCTGTTCACAAACACAAACAGACCCCACAGACCCCACAGGACATACATACAATGTAACTGTTAATTTTGATTGTTTATTTCACTTTTGTTTAGTATCTATTTCGCTTGCTTTGGCAATGTTAACATATGTTTACCATGCCAATAAATCCCTTGAGTTGAATTGAGAGACAGAGAGCGAGAGAGCGACAGACAGGAAAATAAGCATGCAATTTCTGGTTTCTATTCTTTACTAAAAACCTATGGTGAAGGTAAATAAACTTTGAATGCTTGCTGCAGCTGTTTAAATACTATGTGAAGGAATCTGATTAACGGAAACCTTAATTAAAAAACAAACACCCGGCCACTTGTTACAGCACCGAGGGCCAGTCCCCAATGACACACACCCACACACACGCATATGCGCGCACACACCAAACACAAACACACACACACACACACAAACACACACACACACAGAGGCGTGGATTTGATCCTTCCACACAATTCATAATTATTTACCTCATTGGATGTCAATATCACTGTCTAGCTGGGTCATTAATAAAGTATGACTCCTCAATGTTTACCATTTTCATTTAGGGACTTACATCACCTTGACAGGAAGTTTAAGTTTCCCATCAACACAATGTTTCACCTTGGATAACCTGTTCTAATCTCTCTCAGACAGCTGATGAATTTAAATGAACCTTCTTTTCCTATAAAACATATTTTCTTATTTATTACATTTCTGAGAAGTTTGTATGCGGGCTCCTTAAGGGAGCTTGAACTTAAGGGTCTGTGTTTTGAGTCCCACGGAGAGAGAGATGGAGGTTTAGAGAGAGTGGGATTAGATGGGATGAAAGGGGGAGAGAGGGGAGGAATGAGAGGGAATGAGAGGGGGGGGGGACGAGGGTGAGAGAGGAGAGACAGGGGGATGACAAAGCAAGAGAGAGTGGTTGAGGGGGAAAAAGGGAGGATCAGTGGGGAGCAAGGGAGGATCAGTGGGAAGGAGGAGACAAGGGGTCCATCACTGGTTTCCTTTAGCCAGTGGGGGGTATTGATTAATCATTCTCACACTGTCACTGACAGCGTTGAGACATAGTAATTTGACCACTGTGTGTGTGTGTATGTGTGTGTGTGTGTGTGTGCGCGTGTGTTTATTAGCCCAGCACTGGAAGAGACCATTTGCCCTCTAAAGAGATTGCAGTTGAAGTGAGGAGCCAGCATAGACCACACACAGAAGCCAGCTCAGATCTGCATAGCTTCTCTTCTCTTTCTGTCAGATAGAATGTGAAAGGTTGAGTTAGAAGGGAAATGCCGGGGACATCACACTAAATGGCCCTCGCTGTGTGTGTGTGTGTGTGTGTGTGTGTGTGTGTGTGTGTGTGTGTGTGTGTGTGTGTGTGTGTGTGTGTGTGTGTGTGTGTGTGTGTGTGTGTGTGTGTGTGTGTGTGTGTGTGTGTGTTTTAAAGGGCAAAGTTAAAGGGGACACAGCAGAGCCCAGCAGAGTCCATGCACGTCTGAGGACATTGGGAGATGACATTGAAACCGGCCACTAGGGGCAACAGTGAGCGCTGTTACCTTCAAGTAGGATTCAGTTTTTCTAGGGTGTTGTGGATGGGGATAGCAGATGGTCATAAGCATATGCCTCTCATTACAGGTTGTAAGTTTGATTCCAGTGATAGAAAGTTGTTTTGATATTTTTGTTTTAAGGCTACCCCAAACCTTAATGATTACCTTTCGGAGTTAATGCCTAAGCTTAAGAATTGAAATCATGCCTGAACATAACCCTAACCTTAAAAATGTGACATTTGGAACAACTTCGAAATATGACATTTGTGTGAGATGGTAGGCAGTGTAAGGTTTTTCCTACTCTTCGTCTGAAGAGGAGAGGCGAGAAGGATCGGAGGACCAATATACGGCGTGGTAAGTGTTCATGATGTTTATTTTAAAGACAAACTGAAAACTAAAATACAAAAACAATAAACGTAACGTGAATAACCGAAACCGAAAACAGTACCGTGTGGTGAACAAACACAGACACGGAAACAAACACCCACAAACAAACAGGGAAACCCAGGCTACCGAAGTATGATTCTCAATCAGAGACAACTAATGACCACCATTTTATTACGTTTGCAATTGCAACAAATAATCTGCTCAGACCCCAACCAAGGAACATCATCAAAAGTCGTGCTATAAATTCACAGACAACACAAAGATTCCTTGATGTCCTTCCAGATTCCCTCTGTCTACCCAAGGACGCCAGAGGACAAAAATCAGTTAACCACCTAACTGAGGAACTCAATTTAACCTTGTGCAATACGCTAGATGCAGTTGCACCCTTAAAATTAAAAACATTTCTCATAAGAAACTAGCTCCCTGGTACACAGAAAATACCCGAGCTCTGAAGCAAGCTTCCAGAAAATTGGAACGGAAATGGCGCCACACCAAACTGGAAGTCTTCCGACTAGCTTGGAAAGACAGTATCGTGCAGTACCGAAAAGCCCTTACTGCTGCTCAATCATCCTATTTTTCTAACTTAATTGAGGAAAATAAGAACAATCCGAAATTCCTTTTTGATACTGTCGCAAAGCTAACTAAAAAGCAGCATTCCCCAAGAGAGGATGGCTTTCACTTCAGCAGTGATACATTCATGAACTTCTTTGAGGAAAAGATCATGATTATTAGAAAGCAAATTACGGACTCCTCTTTAAATCTGCGTATTCCTTCAAAGCTCAGTTGTCCTGAGTCTGCACAACTCTGCCAGGACCTAGGATCAAGAGAGACGCTCAAGTGTCTTGACACAATGATGAAAATAATCATGGCCTCTAAACCTTCAAGCTGCATACTGGACCCTATTCCA
Organism: Oncorhynchus mykiss; assembly: GCF_013265735.2. Lineage (NCBI taxonomy): Eukaryota > Metazoa > Chordata > Actinopteri > Salmoniformes > Salmonidae > Oncorhynchus > Oncorhynchus mykiss. The sequence continues at coordinate 36,569,057 of NC_048587.1, forward strand.
ACTAAACTACTGAAAGAGTTGCTTCCTGTGCTTGGCCCTCCTATGTTGATCATAATAAACGGCTCTCTATCAACCGGATGTGTACCAACTCACTAAAAGTGGCAGTAATAAAGCCTCTCTTGAAAAAGCCCAACCTTGGCCCAGAAAATATAAAAAACTGTTGGCCTATATCGAATCTTCCATTCCTCTCAAAATGTTTAGAAAAAGCTGTTGCGCAGCAACTCGCTGCCTTCCTGAAGACAAACAATGTATACAAAATGCTTCAGTCTGGTTTTAGACCCCATCATAGCACGGATACTGCACTTGTGAAGGTGGTAAATGACCTTTTAATGGCTTCAGACCGAGGCTCTGCATCTGTCCTCGTTCTCCTAGATCTTAGTGCTGCTTTTGATTCCATCGATCACCACATTCTTTTGGAAAGATTGGAAACCCAAATTGGTCTACACGGACAAGTTCTGGCCTGGTTTAGATCTTATCTGTTGGAAATATATCAGTTTGTCTCTGTGAATTGTTTGTCCTCTGACAAATCAACTGTAAATTTTGGTGTTCCTCAAGTTTACGTTTTAGGACCACTATTGTTTTCACAATATATTTTACCTCTTGGGGATGTCATTCGAAAACATAATGTTAACTTTCACTGCTATGCGGATGACACACAGCTGTACATTTCAATGAGACATGGTGAAGCCCTAAAATTTCCCTCGCTAGAAGCCTGTGTTTCAGACATAAGGAAGTGGATGGCTGCAAACGTTCTACTTTTAAACTCGGACAAAACAGATGCTTGTTCTAGGTCCCAAGAAACAAAGAGATCTTCTGTTGAATCGGACAATTAATCTTAATGGTTGTACATTCGTCTCAAATAAAATTGTGAAGGACGTCGGCGTTACTCTGGACCCTGCATCTCTTTTGACAAACATGTCAAGACTGTTTCAAGGACAGCTTTTTTCCATGTACGTAACATTGCAAAAATCAGAAACTTTCTGTCCAAAAATGATGCAGCAAAATTAATCCATGCTTTTGTTACTTCTAGATTAGACTACTGCAATGCTCAACTTTCCGGCTACCCGGATAAAGTACTCAATAAACTTCAGTTAGTGCTAAATACGGCTGCTAGAATCCTGACTAGAACCCCAAAATTTGATCATATTACTCCAGTGCTAGCCTCCCTACACTGGCTTCCTGTCAAGGCAAGGGCTGATTTCAAGGTTTTACTGCTAACCTACAAAGCATTTCATGGGCTATCTCTCTGATTTGGTCCTGCCGTACATACAGTGCCTTGCGAAAGTATTCGGCCCCCTTGAACTTTGCGACCTTTTGCCACATTTCAGGCTTCAAACATAGAGATATAAAACTGTATTTTTTTGTGAAGAATCAACAACAAGTGGGACACAATCATGAAGTGGAACAACATTTATTGGATATTTCAAACTTTTTTAACAAATAAAAAATGGAAAAATTGGGCGTGCAAAATTATTCAGCCCCCTTAAGTTAATACTTTGTAGCGCCACCTTTTGCTGCGATTACAGCTGTAAGTCGCTTGGGGTATGTCTCTATCAGTTTTGCACATCGAGAGACTGAATTTTTTTCCCATTCCTCCTTGCAAAACAGCTCGAGCTCAGTGAGGTTGGATGGAGAGCATTTGTGAACAGCAGTTTTCAGTTCTTTCCACAGATTCTCGATTGGATTCAGGTCTGGACTTTGACTTGGCCATTCTAACACCTGGATATGTTTATTATTGAACCATTCCATTGTAGATTTTGCTTTATGTTTTGGATCATTGTCTTGTTGGAAGACAAATCTCCGTCCCAGTCTCAGGTCTTTTGCAGACTCCATCAGGTTTTCTTCCAGAATGGTCCTGTATTTGTCTCCATCCATCTTCCCATCAATTTTAACCATCTTCCCTGTCCCTGCTGAAGAAAAGCAGGCCCAAACCATGATGCTGCCACCACCATGTTTGACAGTGGGGATGGTGTGTTCAGCTGTGTTGCTTTTACGCCAAACATAACGTTTTGCATTGTTGCCAAAAAGTTCAATTTTGGTTTCATCTGACCAGAGCACCTTCTTCCACATGTTTGGTGTGTCTCCCAGGTGGCTTGTGGCAAACTTTAAACGACACTTTTTATGGATATCTTTAAGAAATGGCTTTCTTCTTGCCACTCTTCCATAAAGGCCAGATTTGTGCAATATATGACTGATTGTTGTCCTATGGACAGAGTCTCCCACCTCAGCTGTAGATCTCTGCAGTTCATCCAGAGTGATCATGGGCCTCTTGGCTGCAACTCTGATCAGTCTTCTCCTTGTATGAGCTGAAAGTTTAGAGGGACGGCCAGGTCTTGGTAGATTTGCAGTGGTCTGATACTCCTTCCATTTCAATATTATCGCTTGCACAGTGCTCCTTGGGATGTTTAAAGCTTGGGAAATATTTTTGTATCCAAATCCGGCTTTAAACTTCTTCACAACAGTATCTCGGACCTGCCTGGTGTGTTCCTTGTTCTTCATGATGCTCTCTGCGCTTTTAACGACCTCTGAGACTATCACAGTGCAGGTGCATTTATACGGAGACTTGATTACACACAGGTGGATTGTATTTATCATCATTAGTCATTTAGGTCAACATTGGATCATTCAGAGATCCTCACTGAACTTCTGGAGAGAGTTTGCTGCACTGAAAGTAAAGGGGCTGAATAATTTTGCACGCCCAATTTTTCAGTTTTTGATTTGTTAAAAAAGTTTGAAATATCCAATAAATGTCGTTCCACTTCATGATTGTGTCCCACTTGTTGTTGATTCTTCACAAAAAAATACAGTTTTATATCTTTATGTTTGAAGCCTGAAATGTGGCAAAAGGTCGCAAAGTTCAAGGGGGCCGAATACTTTCGCAAGGCACTGTACCTACACGTACACTACGGTCACACTGTTTCTAAGCAAACAGCTGGAGGCAGGGCTTTCTCCTATAGAGCTCCATTTTTATGGAACGGTCTGCCTACCCATGTCAGAGACGCAAACTCGGTCTCAACCTTTAAGTCTTTACTGAAGACTCATCTCTTCAGTGGGTCATATGATTGAGTGTAGTCTGGCCCAGGAGTGGGAAGGTGAACGGAAAGGCTCTGTAGCAACGAACCGCCCTTGCTCTCTCTGCCTGGCCAGTTCCCCTCTTTCCACTGGGATTCTCTGCCTCTAACCCTATTACAGGGGCTGAGTCACTGGCTTAATGGGGCTCTTTCATACCGTCCCTAGGAGGGGTGCGTCACTTGAGTGGGTTGAGTCACTGATGTGATCTTCCTGTCTGGGTTGGCACCCCCCCTTTGGTTGTGCCGTGGCGGAGATCTTTGTGGGCTATGCTCGGCCTTGTCTCAGTATGGTAAGTTTGTGGTTGAAGATATCCCTCTAGTGGTGTGGGGGCTGTGCTTTGGCAAAGTGGGTGGGGTTATATCCTTCCTGTTTGGCCCGTCCGGGGGTGTCCTCGGATGGGGCCACAGTGTCTCCTATACGCACTTCACAAAATAGATGGCATCATGAGGGAGGAAAATTATGTGGATATATTGAAGCAACATCTCAAGACATCAGTCAGAAAGTTACAGCTTGGTCACAAATGGGTCTTCCAAATGGACAGTGACCCCAAGCATACTTCCAAAATTGTGGCAAAATGGCTTAAGGACAACAAAGGCAAGGTGTTGGAGTGTCCATCACAAAGTCCTGACCTCAATCCTATAGACAATTTGTGGTCAGAACTGAAAAAGCTTGCACTGATTTAAAGAAAGAAAGTTACCATGAGATGATAGGTCTACATGCATTGTGAACTGCGTTCCATACTGAGATGGGCTGTCTGTCCCCACCATGACTGTTGATGATTCATCATGCAGAGGCTGTAGAGAAGCCAGATCACTTATAATTTAACAGTTTCATTTCACACCATGCTGTTCATATAAATAACTTACTATAACCGGTTTCTCGCAGTTATTTATCCCTTTTAAAGTGAGTGGTTTAGAATGGTATATCCCGGTAAATCTCAGTAACCGGGTTACCGCCATTCAATCCTAGTCGGGAGGAGGGAAAGAGGGTATTAGGGACAGGGGAGGGAGGGAGGAAGGAGGGAGGATCAGAGGGTTGTGAGGACAGGGACAGGAGAAAAGAGGGATGAGGGTAGGGGTGAGTATCCAAGGAGGAAAGACATTCAGAATGCTGTAACCGTCCCACACAATCAGGCTGCAGTTTAGTTTGGTGGCTGCCTGTCACGTTCTGACCTTTATTTCCTTTGTTTTGTCGTTATTTAGTACGGTCAGGGCGTGAGTTGGGGTGGGCAGTCTATGTTTGTTTTTCTATGATTTGGGGATTTCTATATTTCGGCCTAGTATGGTTCTCAATCAGAGGCAGGTCAAATAAAATAAAATAAAATAAAATGTATTTATGTATGGAAAATGTATTTATGTATGGAACGCAGTTCACAATGCATGTAGACCTATCATCTCATGGTAACTTTCTTTCTTTAAATCAGTGCAAGCTTTTTCAGTTCTGACCACAAATTGTCTATAGGATTGAGGTCAGGACTTTGTGATGGACACTCCAACACCTTGCCTTTGTTGTCCTTAAGCCATTTTGCCACAATTTTGGAAGTATGCTTGGGGTCACTGTCCATTTGGAAGACCCATTTGTGACCAAGCTGTAACTTTCTGACTGATGTCTTGAGATGTTGCTTCAATATATCCACATAATTTTCCTCCCTCATGATGCCATCTATTTTGTGAAGTGCACCAGTCCCTCCTGCAGCAAAGCACCCCCACAACATGATGCTGCCACGCCCATGTTTCACAGTTGGGATGGTGTTCTTCGGCTTGCAAGCCTCCCCTTTTTCCTCCAAACATAACGATGGTCATTATGGCCAAACAGTTCTATTTTTGTTTCATCAGACCAGAGGACATATCTCCAAAAAGTACGATCTTTGTCGCCATGTGCAGTTGCAAACCGTAGTCTAGAGTTTTTAATGGCGGTTTTGGAGCAGTGGCTTCTTTCTTGCTGAGCGGCCTTTCAGGTTACGTTGATATAGGACTCGTTTTACTGTGGATATACTGTAGATAATTTTGTACCTGTTTCCTCCAGCATCTTCCCAGGGTCCTTTGCTGTTGTTCTGGGATTGATTTGCACTTTTCACACTAAAGTACGTTCATCTCTAGGAGACAGAACAAGTCTCCTTCCTTAGTAGTATGACCGCTGCGTGGTCCCAAGGTGTTTATACTTGCGTACTATTGTTTGTACAGATGAATGTGGTACCTTTAGGCGTTTGGAAATTGCTCCCAATGATGAACCAGACTTGTGGTCTACATTTGTTTTCTGAAGTCTTGGCTGATTTCTTTTGATTTTCCCATGATGTCAAGCAAAGAGGCACTGAATTTGAAGGTGGGTCTTGAAATATATCCACAGGTACACCGCCAAGTGACTCAAATGATGTCAATTAGCCTATCAGAAGCGTCTAAAGCCATGACATCATTTTCTGGAATTTTCCAAGCTGTTTAAGGCACAGTCAACTTACTGTATGTAAACTTCTGACCCACTGGAATTGTGATACAGCGAATTATAAGTGAAATAATCTGTCTGTAAACAATTGTTGTAAAAATGACTTGTGTCATGCACAAAGTAGATGTCCTAACCGACTTGCCAAAATTATAGTTTGTTAACCAGAAATTTGCGGAGTGGTTGAAAATGAGTTTTAATGACTCCAACCTAAGTGTATGTAAGTTTCCGACTTCAACTGTATATAGCCCTATATATAGATGTCCTAGCCTACCTCTTTCAGGTAATACATTCAATGCAGTATTAGCCTTATACTAGCTATTTAATTATGGGTTATGCATTATAAACTTCTAATTTATAACCTCTGTCTGATCTTGCACAATACCCACGCACATGTGCTCTTGCTGGCCTCTCTCCTTAAAAAATGCTCCTTAGCTCTTGGAGTCCCATGCAGGAAAAGCTAGACTGGAATAGCTTGTTGGACATCATTTTTTAGCATTTCTTACACCAATACACTTTTCAGAGAGGGATGCAAGCTCTTGCTTGCTGAATGTTAAATACAGCAGCCAATAGAACTCACGGGTAGTTTGAAAGAAGAGCGAACAAGCGATGGCGGTAGGCTAAAGCAGTTATTTATTCAGACCCATAACCCATCAATCTTCTTGAAGTGAAAGTCTTCTGCATCTAATTCTAGACCTACAGTGCCTTGCGAAAGTATTCGGCCCCCTTGAACTTTGCGACCTTTTGCCACATTTCAGGCTTCAAAAATAAAGATATAAAACTGTATTTTTTTGTGAAGAATCAACAACAAGTGGGACACAATCATGAAGTGGAACGACATTTATTGGATATTTCAAACTTTTTTAACAAATCAAAAACTGAAAAAGTGGATGTGCAAAATTATTCAGCCCCTTTACTTTCAGTGCAGCAAACTCTCTCCAGAAGTTCAGTGAGGATCTCTGAATGATCCAATGTTGACCTAAATGACTAATGATGATAAATACAATCCACCTGTGTGTAATCAAGTCTCCGTATAAATGCACCTGCACTGTGATAGTCTCAGAGGTCCGTTAAAAGCGCAGAGAGCATCATGAAGAACAAGGAACACACCAGGCAGGTCCGAGATACTGTTGTGAAGAAGTTTAAAGCCGGATTTGGATACAAAAAGATTTCCCAAGCTTTAAACATCCCAAGGAGCACTGTGCAAGCGATAATATTGAAATGGAAGGAGTATCAGACCACTGCAAATCTACCAAGACCTGGCCGTCCCTCTAAACGTTCAGCTCATACAAGGAGAAGACTGATCAGAGATGCAGCCAAGAGGCCCATGATCACTCTGGATGAACTACAGAGATCTACAGCTGAGGTGGGAGACTCTGTCCATAGGACAACAATCAGTTGTATATTGCACAAATCTGGCCTTCATGGAAGAGTGGCAAGAAGAAAGCCATTTCTTAAAGATATCCATAAAAAGTGTCTTAAAGTTTGCCACAAGCCACCTGGGAGACACACCAAACATGTGGAAGAAGGTGCTCTGGTCAGATGAAACCAAAATTGAACTTTTTGGCAACAATGCAAAACGTTTGGCGTAAAAGCAACACAGCTGAACACACCATCCCCACTGTCAAACATGGTGGTGGCAGCATCATGGTTTGGGCCTGCTTTTCTTCAGCAGGGACAGGGAAGATGGTTAAAATTGATGGGAAGATGGATGGAGACAAATACAGGACCATTCTGGAAGAAAACCTGATGGAGTCTGCAAAAGACCTGAGACTGGGACGGAGATTTGTCTTCCAACAAGACAATGATCCAAAACATAAAGCAAAATCTACAATGGAATGGTTCAAAAATAAACATATCCAGGTGTTAGAATGGCCAAGTCAAAGTCCAGACCTGAATCCAATCGAGAATCTGTGGAAAGAACTGAAAACTGCTGTTCATAAATGCTCTCCATCCAACCTCACTGAGCTCGAGCTGTTTTGCAAGGAGGAATGGGAAAAAAATTCAGTCTCTCGATGTGCAAAACTGATAGAGACATACCCCAAGCGACTTACAGCTGTAATCGCAGCAAAAGGTGGCGCTATAAAGTATTAACTTAAGGGGGCTGAATAATCTTGCACGCCCAATTTTTCAGTTTTTGATTTGTTAAAAAAGTTTGAAATATCCAATAAATGTCGTTCCACTTCATGATTGTGTCCCACTTGTTGTTGATTCTTCACAAAAAAATACAGTTTTATATCTTTATGTTTGAAGCCTGAAATGTGGCAAAAGGTCGCAAAGTTCAAGGGGGCCGAATACTTTTGCAAGGCACTGTATACTTCTATAAAATTATAATCAAATTCGCTAGAGTATACTTGTAACTTTGTAGGCTGCATGTGCTGCAACATGCGGGCTTTGGCTCATTCAATTTTTTATCAGGCTCAGGTAGCATCAAGCTTGAATTTTCGATCAACGCTCTAATCAAATCCAGAAATGGGCAAATCCAGACACAGGCCTTTATAATACTTTTGAATGACACTTCTGGTTTTGTAATGACACTTCTTTCCCTCCTCCCCACCCTGTCCTCACTACTGTCTTTCCCTCCACCCAACACTGTCCCCACCACCCTCTTTCCCTCCTCCCCACCCTGTCCTCACTACTATCTTTCCCTCCTCCCCACCCTGTCCTCACTACTGTCTTTCCCTCCTCCCAACACTGTCCCCACCACCCTCTTTCCCTCTTCCCCACCCTGTCCTCACTACTGTCTTTCCCTCCTCCCAACACTGTCCCCACCACCCTCTTTCCCTCCTCCCCACCCTGTCCTCACTACTGTCTTTCCCTCCTCCCAACACTGTCCCCACCACCCTCTTTCCCTCCTCCCCACCCTGTCCTCACTACTGTCTTTCCCTCCTCCCAACACTGTCCCCACCACCCTCTTTCCCTCCTCCCCACCCTGTCCTCACTACTATCTTTCCCTTCTCCCAACACTGTCCCCACCACCCCCTTTCCCTCCTCCCCACCCTGTCCTCACTACTATCTTTCCCTCCTCCCGACCCTGTCCTCACTACTCTCTTTCCCTCCTCCCAACACTGTCCTCACCACCCTCTTTCCCTTCTCCCCACCCTGTCCTCACTACTATCTTTCCCTCCTCCCGACCTTGTCCTCACTTTTCTCTTTCCCTACTCCCGACCCTGTCCTCACTGCCCCCTTTCCCTCTTCCCGACCCTATCCCAACTATTGTCTTTCCCACCTCCCTCCAGACCCTATCCCAACTATCCTCTTTCCCTTCTACCTCTTTCCCTCCTCCCTCCCGACCTCACTACCCTCTTAACTTCCTCCCTCTTTCCCTCCTCCCTCCTACCTCCCGAGCCTGACCTTACTACCCTCTTTCCCTCCTCCCTCTTACCCTCCTCGCTCCTCCCCCCCGATCCTGTCTTCACTACCCTTGTGGCCAGAACACACCACCCCACTCCATTCCTCCCTCTCTATGACGTGACTGTGAAGTTCACAGTGTTGCTGCCCTCTGTTGGTTAGATCAAACTATTACTACACTGTAACATTTACAGAAACACTGACCCCCAAAGTGTTGTTTTTTTAGTTTTAGTTTTTTTTTACTTAAAAGACTGTAAAAAAATATCAGCAAATCAGCTCCAAGTGATTTTCATTTTGGAAATCTATTCCAAATTATACCCACGCATAATAGAGAGACACATGAACATAGACACATGTAAGGTTTGAAATTATTATGTTCAAATATCTTTTTGGGCTTCTTGCCAAATACAAACTCATACAAACAACAACTAACAGACGCACACAAACAATGACTACATCTCATCTGCCCAGACCTGCATGCTCACAACCCCATGCCTAGCACCTGCATTATTGTTGCCACTTGACCTTAAATTGTACCAATTTGTTTTTCTCCGTCGCCCTTGATATTTCAAAATGTCAACAATAAATAATTTGATTTTTCCAACGTGTTAATGATGGCGGATTTATATTCAAGCTTTTAGTATATCGTTTTTCAAGATGAGTGATGAGAAGAGAATCTTCCAGCCCATTGGGTATCTCAATACACCCCCATATGACATGTCTTGAAATATACAGACAGACGGAATAAAAGTACATTTATGTTGTATTACTTCTGAGAACCAACTTTCCAGCTCCATCCATAACTTTTGGATTTAATCGAATTACCAGAAAGCATGGATTATTGAGTCATTATTCGTTTTACACTTAAGACATGACTCTGCCGTTGTGCTGTAGAATTTGTGGATTTGTCTATTGTATAATACATTGTATATATTAGTTTATACTGGATTAAGAGTACATTTGTGTTAACTGTAAATTCAGTTGGATATGCTCTCTGCATCTTTCAGTTTTTCTTCCCTATCTTATGAATATCCTTTTCTGACTCAAATAAGATTCCTTCAATGTCGCTCTGATGTCCAAAAGATACATGTAACTTTGAAGTTCAACTATCAACATTGGTCAGTCCCAAACTATTTTTTAATTATGTAATGGAAATACATGTATTTCCTGTTACCAAGTCTTTTACGGTTTCTATGCCTTTAGTTTTCTATGTGGACCAATTTATTGGTGAATTCTGAAAAACTTTGCAAGGATTGTCCATAAGGTTGTGTTTATAGGGAGTGATATTGGTTCTTGTAGAATACGTTTAATTTTCTTCCATATTGTTATAGTGTTCTTAATAACTTCAGAGTTGTTGAGTCTAAGAAGACTATAGGATCCGTCCAACTGTTGTTTAATTCTGATTTATATACATTTTCATAGAAGCTTTTACATTGTCATTAATCGTGTTGTTGTTTTGCTGCCGCTGAAAACCACGCTTGGCATTCAGGCCAAAGAGTTCAATCTTGGTTTCCTCAGACCAGAGAATCTTGTTTCTCATGGTCTGAGAGTTCTTTAGGTGCCTTTTGGCAACCTCCAAGCGGGCTGTCATGTGCCTTTTACTGAGGAGTGGCTTCAGAGATGGTTGTCCATCTGGAAGGCTCTCCCATCTCCACAGAGAAACACTGAAGATCTGTCAGATTGATCACCAGGTTCTTGGTCACCTCCCTGACCAAGGCCCTTCTCCCCTGATTGCTCAGTTTGGCCAGGCTGCCAGCTCTAGGAAGAGTCTTCTTGGTGGTGCCAAACTTCTTCGGTTTCAGAATGATGGAGGCCACTGTGTTCTTGGGGACCTTCAATACTTCAGAAATGTTTTTCTACCCTTCCCCAGATATGTGCCTCAACACAATCCTGTCTCAGAGCTCTGCAGACAATTATTTTGACATCATGGCTTGGTGTTTGCTCTGACATGCACGGTCAACTGTGGGAACTTATATAGACAGGTGTGTGCCTTTCCAAATCATGTCCAATCAGTTGAATTGACCACAGGTGAACTCCAATGAAGTTGTAGAAACATCTCAAGGATGATCAATGGAAACAGGATGCACCTGAGATCGATTTTTAGTCTCACAGCAAAGGGTCTGAATACTTATGTATATTTCTATTTTTTATAAATTTGCAAACATTTCTAAAAACCTGTTTTCGCTTTGTCATTATGAGGTATTGGGTATAAATTGATGAGGAAAATAAACAATTGAATCAATTTTATAATAAGCCTGTATCATAACAAAATGTGGAAAAAGGGAAGGGTCTGAACACTTTCCGAATGCAATGTGTATCCAAAAGTATCAGGACACCCCTTCAAATGAGTGGATTAGGCTATTTCAGCCACAACCGCTGCTGACAGATGTATAAAATGAAGCACACAGCCATGCAATCTCTATAGACAAACATTGGCAGTAGAACGGCCCATGCTGAAGATCTCAGGGACTTTCAATGTTGCACCGTCATAGGATGCCATATTTCCAACAAGTCAATTCGTCCAATTTCTGCCCTGCCAGAGCTGCCCCGGTCAACTGTGCTGTTATTGTTAAGAGAAAACATATAGGAACAGTAACGGCTCAGCCACGAAGTGGTAGGCCACATAAGCCCATAGAACGGGACCGCCGAGTGTTGAAGAGTAGCGCGTAAAAATCATCTGTCCTCGGTTGCAACACTCACTACAAAGATCCAAACTGCCTCTGGAAACAACGTCAGCACAAGAACTGTTCGTCGAGAGCTTCATGAAATGGGTTTTCATGGCCAAGCAACTTCACACAAGCCTAAGATCAACATGAGCAATGCCAAGTGTCGGCTGGAGTGGTGTAAAGCTCACCAGCATTGTACTCTGGAGCAGTGAAACCGTATTACCTGGAGTGATGATTCACGTTTCACCATCTAGCAGTCCGACGGACGAATCTGGGTTTGGTGGATGCCAGGAGAACACTACCTGCCCAAATGCATAGTGCCAACTGTACAGTTTGGTGGAGGAGGAATAATGGCTTGGGGCTGTTTTTCATGGTTCGGGCTAGGTTTCTTAGATCCCTGTGAAGGGAAATCTTAACGCTACAGCATACAATGACATTCTAGAGGATTCTGTGCTTTCAACTTTGTAGCAACAGTTTGGGGAAGGCCCTTTCTTGTTTCAGCATCACACAGCCAATTTTCACAAAGCGAGGTCCATACAGAAATGGTTTGCTGAGAACGGTGTGGAAGAACTTGACTGGCCTGCACAGAGCCCTGATCTCAACCCCATCGAACACCTTTGGGATGAATTGGAACGTCAACTGCGAGCCAAGCCTAATAGCTCAACATCAATGCCCGACCTCACTAATGCTCTTAGTCTAGTGGAAAGCCTTCCCAGAAGAGTGGAGGCTGTTATAACAGCAAAGGGGGGACCAACTCCCATGATTTTGGAATGAGATGTTCGACGAGCAGGTGTCCACATACTTCTGAACAACGACGAAAAAGCCTTTGTGCAAAACAATCTTCCAGAATTTAATCAAGGCATTCTCATGTAGTGAACAAATGTAAAAGCTTTTATTGTTTTACGGCTTATGCATGTAAAGAACTTTAAAAAAACACTGACCCGTTGCGACTACAACTGCCTTTATCGGGGTGACAAAAAATAGTGGTGGACAAACTGGTGTATAACTCAACTCTCACAGGACGTGATACAATTCATTACCATATGTAATTGATCAAGTAAAAAACATTCAAGATACAAAGATAAACAAAAATAAACATGGAATAATGAGCATGCCATACCACAAAAACACAAAATGTGTACACATGAACTCATACTGCCAAACTTAAGAAGGAATGGAAAACAAGAAATCACGGAGAACAGAAATGTGTTCCCGTGAGGATTGGGAACCATTTCAATGAACAGAGAGTTTGAGCTGCCATGGCCAACCTGTCTGTAATGTTTAGCGATAGGATACTTGGCTTAGTTACTGGGGTGAGGTCGCTGCACACCAACTCGTCCTTGAGGGAAGGGGCCCTTCTGTAAGAGAATGCTGGGGGTTCAGTGAACACATCACAAGAAATAGGATCACTTTCAATTACGCTCCAGTTGCATTTAATGATGTCCTTAACCCTGGCTGCCTCCTGGCTATGTCGGGTCACAGAGTAGATTGCCTCCTAAATTGCAAACATTCTAGATCTTTAAACTAAGTGCCACTGTATTGCCAGGTCTAAATGAGGAAATGGATTATTCTCCCCTCCATAGGAGATGTTTTTGTTCTCCATGATTTCTTATTCTCCATTCTTTCTTAAATTTGGTGATATGAGTTCATGAGTACACATTTTGTATTTTCATTTCATGATATTTCATTTTGTGGTAACAATGAACAATAAAGGCTATTCAATTTTTTCACTATATGACAGTGGCTTGATTCCTTCTGGAAGTTCGTTTTGCACAAAGGATATTTCGGCATTGTTCATTATCCAGCATCAACTTATTTTTGTTCTATAGTATTTCATCCCATGATCAAAGAGCACCTCATGGATTAACTACATACAAAAGAAGCACTCCTCTCCTGTGTCTCTATATTATCCAAGGACTTTGGGGTGAGTCTTATTTGGAGTTTCTCTATTCATTATACTGAACGATGTTTAGTATTTTTCAGTCGCCCAATATGGCTTTTTCAAACAATTTATTTTTCACAAATGAGCAAGGCAAGAACATAATAGTTCAAGATTCTTTACTACATGGGGTCGAGACCTCAGCGTCCTCACCAGATTTACGCAGACTGAACTATGATCTGAAAAGAATTGATGAAAAAACAAACAAAACTTGCTTTACATGCATTCACGCTGTCTGACTATTGGAGAGAGGGAATGACTCCGCAGGGGTTGCGAATTAAGACGTTCCCTCCTTTGGACATGATAACCCAGATTTGAAAAATAAATGGGGAAAAATTCTCCACAAGTGTTCACTCGATTTAATCTTATTACTGATTGAGGGATAGAAACGTCAAGAAGATTCAATAAACGAAAACATCCAAGGGATCAAAGCAGAAATTGCTCATATTGATTCTGAGGAATAAAACTACATCGTTTTTTGAGACGTGAGAAATTGGAAAAGTTCAAAAGAGACAAGGATGATCACAAAGATGGCTCGTCCTTCTACTCTTGGACGCACAACAAGACTGCGCACGGGTCTCAGCGGCTCACTCAGACCTGGTCCCGCTCTGTTTCTTTTAATTTGCCAAGCAGTGATGATGATGATGATTTTTTCAATTCTCAGGCAAATGGCACATCAGATATTTTTTAGATATGCCAAACCATGCAGCGAGAAAGACAAGAGGTGGAAGACACGCAGGGGGAGGAAGAGGGGGACGCTTAAACAATCCACAGTGCTCCCAATACCACCACCAGCATCGACTGCAGACGCTCAGCTACACCAGCCAGACACAGTGATGAATCTCTCAGACACGACCCTGTCCAAAGACTGCGTTTCAGCTCCCTCCAAAGGTTCTCTTTTGCACCTACCTACAGTGCTAATCAGTTCCAAACTAAAATTGACTTGTTCAAATTCTATAGGAATATGCCCTGGAATGTTTGGTATAAGCAAAGCCCCTACAACATCATCAAGTACAAGATGCCATTCCTTAACCTATTTTCAAACCCAAGTCCACCTTTTCCCCAATCAACAACAACATTTGCCTCAGTGTCTCAGGATGAAGATAAACTAGTTGAGAACAGGAATAAGGTGTACAGGGGTAATCTCACTAAACAATCAAATTAAGCTGTTAAATGGCTTTCTGAGAATGATCATTTGATTGTTCGCAGTGCTGACAAAGAAGGGGCTGTTATTGTATGGGGTAGGAACAAATATGAGCAGGAAGCCTATACACAGCTCAACAATACTGACTAGTATCTACCTTTGTCTTCTAACCCTTTGGAGAATATGAAATGAGAGTTGGGTGATATATTGGGCTTTGCCAAAGATGAAAAGTGGATTGCTAAGCAAGAATATGACTTTCTTCTCCCATCCTATGTTGGGGTGCTACTAAATGTTACCAAAAGTCCACAAGGATCCTCACAACCCTCCTGGAAGGCCCATCATCAGCAACAATGATACATATATATAGATATATCAGAGCCAGCCTCCAAGTATGTTGTTTTCTACATTAAGCCATTTGTCCAAACTTCCCTCTTTCCTTCAAGACACCACTCACAATCTTAACAAGCTACCTGAGCTGATGTTGGATCTTCCTATTTGGTAAGAATAGACGTTGAATCTCTTTACACCAATATTGTACACAATGAAGGTCTGGAGGCTTTAAAACATCTTTAATTTAGGCCAGAGGAAAGTATGCCCCCTGCTGACTTTCTCCTTCACTAAACAAAAATGTTTTCCTTTTCCAAGATAAGCTTTTCAGACAACAGAAGGGGACAAAATCTCTGTAATCACTGCCAAAGTTGCTTCTACAAAGTACTGACTCAGGGGTGTGAATACTTATGTAAAGGAGATATTTCTGTATTTAATTTTCAACAAATTAGCAAAAATGTCTAAAAACATGTTTTCAATTTGTCATTATGGGGTGTTGTGTGTAGGTGGGTGAAAATAAATATAAAAGTAATCAATTTTAATTCAGTCTGAAACACAACAATTACAGATGCCCAATAGCTCCACATTGACACAAAAATTGTTCTCAGTGTCAGATGTGACCAGTTCACAAGAAAGCAGTATGCTGCCATGGCTGACCAGCTGGCCACAATTGGAATTTTCAGTTCTGTGATACAGTTTTGCAGATCTAACATCTCAATAATACACAATAGATGGGATGCCGAGGTGTGTGGGAGAGACATGGAGTACATACCCACAAAGTATGGCATAACATGGGACCTATGGAGATCATATGACTCTTCAGAGAGCCTCACAAATGTATAATGTGCAGATCCTCGTTGTGTTGACTCTAGGGATTGACGTAACCTCTGTCATCACACCCTCGACCGGTTTATGTGACAGCTTTGAGAGGCTTTGCTGGTTTGAGGTCCAGGCAGTTAAATGGCAGCGCCCTCCAATAAGGTGACTGTTCTAAGTAAAATATCTATTGTTTATGTAAATGCAGTGGTTAACTGTTGTTTGTCACTGTTTTTGATCATCTTGTGAACTTGCTCAACTGAGTCTCTTAAAGCACTGTTGTATTTCAGAAAGCTCTCTTGTGGAAGTGACAATTCAAATCAGATGACATTTTATTTGTCACATACACGTGTTAAGAAGATGTTATCGTGGGTGTAGCGAAATGCTTCTGTTTCTAGCTCCAACAGTGCAGTAATATCTAACAAGTAATATCTAACAATTTCACAACAATACTGTCACGTTCTGACCTTAGTTCCTTTGTTATGTCTTTGTTTTAGTATTTTCAGGGCGTGAGTTGGGGTGGGCAGTCTATGTTCCTTTTTCTATAATTTGGGATTTCTGTGTTTGGCCTGGTATGGTTCTCAATCAGAGGCAGCTGTCAATCATTGTCCCTGATTGAGAACCATACTTAGTTAGCCTGGTTTCACTTTTGAGTTGTGGGTGATTATTTTCTGTAGTGTATGTTCACCATACAGAACTGTTTCGTTTATCGTTTTCGCTGTTTTGTTCGAGTATTAGTTTTCATTAAAAGGCATAATGAATACTTACCACGCTGCACCTTGGTCCTCCTCTCTTTCTCCCAACGACGAACGTTACAGAACCACCCACCAAAAAAGGACCAAGAAATCTCAAGACTCATGGACATGGGAGGAGATTTTGGAAGGCAAGGGACCCTGGGCACAGGCTGGGGAATGTCACTGCCCCAAGGCAGAGCTGGAGGCAGCGAAAGCGGAGAGGTGGCGATATGAGGGGGTAGCACGGCAGCGCGGCTGGGACTAGAGGCAGCCCCAAAAATGTATTGGGGGGGGCACACGGGGAGTGTGGCTAAGTCAGGTAGGAGACCTAAGCCAACTCCCCGTGCTTACCGTGGAGAGAGGTGGACCGGGCAGGCACCGTGTTATGCCGTGAGGCGCACGGTGTCCCAGGTGCGCAGGCATAGCCCAGTGCGTTACATCGCAGCGCCTCGTTTCGGCTGGGCTAGAGTGGGCATCGAGCCAGGTGCCATGAAGCCGTCTCAGCCCCCCGCACCAGGGTGTCTCTCCGGTTTCCTCCCTACAGAGTCTCCCGCCTGTCCAGAGCTGCCAGAGTCTCTCGCCTGTCCAGAGCTGCCAGAGTCTCCCGTCTGTCCTGAGCTGCCAGAGTCTCCCGTCTGTCCTGAGCTGCCAGAGTCTCCCGTCTGTCCTGAGCTGCCAGAGTCTCCCGTCTGTCCTGAGCTGCCAGAGTCTCCCGTCTGTCCTGAGCTTCCAGAGTCTCCCGTCTGTCCTGAGCTTCCAGTCTCCCGTCTGTCCTGAGCTGCCAGAGTCTCCCCTCTGTCCAGAGCCGCCCGGAATCTCCCGTCCAAAACTAAATACAGGCACAGATTGTGTGGAAAATGATTTAAGACTGAGACTCTCTCCAATACAACTCAACATTGCAGAGATATATGCATCCTTTCAAGCACACTCTTCTCATTAACCTGTGGGTTAATATATGTACGATGGTTAAATAAAGAGCAAAATGATTGATTATTATTATTTCTGCAGGGGTCCTATAAGAGCTCTTTGTCACTTCCCATGAGCCGGGTTGTGACAACTCACACTCATTCTTATGTTTAATAAATGTATTGTGTATAGTGTATATGGGACAGGCTTACAATGATGGCAAGAAACAACATTTGAAAGTGCGCTGACCCTGGTGCTAGAGGGGGTACGCAGCTGGAGGTTGAATGTTTGAAGGGCTACAGGACTATAAAAAGTTTGGGAATAAAACATGAGATTGTGAAAATATTTTCTTAAACAATAAACGGTGTCTGACGTAGTGGTTAGCTCTCCCAACTCCAGACCACATGTACACTGCCTTCAGAAGGTATTCAAACCCCTTGACTTATTCCACATTTTGTTATATTACAAACTTATTCTAAAATATATATTTTTTTAAATCCTCAGCAATCTACACACTATACCCCATAATGATAAAGCAAAAACAGTTTTTTATACATTTTGACAGTGCATGTCAGAGCAAAAACCAAGCCATGAGGTCGAAGGAATTGTCCGTAGAGCTCAGAGACAGGATTGTGTTGAGACACAGATCTAGGGAAGGGTACCAAATTAATTCTGCAGCATTGAAGGTCCCCAAGAACACAGTGGTCTCCATCATTTTTAAACAGAAGAAATTTGGACACAGCAAGGACAGCCATCTCTGCAGCACTCCGCCATTGAGGCCTTCATGGTAGTGGCTAGGTGGAAGCCACTCCTCAGTAAAAGGCACATGACAGCCCGCTTGGAGTTTGCCAAAATGCACCTAATGTTAAGTACGTTGTTGGAATGAGACCAAGGTGCAGTGTCGTAAGCGTACATCTTTCTTTATTTAAATGAACAACAAAAAAACAACAAAAGATAAACGAACGTAAAGTTCTGCAGGCTCTACAGCAACTAACAAAATCAAGATCCCACAACAGAAGGTGGGGAAAAAGGGCTGCCTAAGTATGATCCCCAATGAGAGACAACGATAAACAGCTGCCTCTGATTGGGAACCATGCTAGGCCAACAAAGAAATAGAAACATAAGATTTTCCCACCTAAGACACACCCCTGACCTAACCAAATAGAGACTATAAAAGGCTCTCTAAGGTCAGGGCGTGACACCTAAAGACTCTCAGACCATGAGAAACTTGATTCTCTGGTCTAATGAAACCAAGATTGAACTCTATGGCCTGAATGCCAGCGTCATGTCTGGAGGAAACCTGGCACCATCCCAACGGTGAAGCACCGTGGTGGCAGCATCATGCTGTGGGAATGTTTTTCAGAGGCAGTGACTGGGAGACTAGTCAGAATCGAGGCAAAGATGAACGGAGTAAAGTACAGGGAGATCCTTGATGAAAACCTGCTCCAGAATGCTCAGGACCTTCACCTTCCAACAGGACAACGAAGCAAAGCACACAGCCAAGACAACGCAGAAGTGGCTTCGGTACAAGTCGCTGAATGTCCTTGAGTGGCCCAGCCAGAGCCCGGACTTAAACTGGATCGAACAACTCTGGAGAGACCTGAAGATAGCTGTGCAGCAAGGCTCCCCATCCAACCTGACAGAGCTTGAGAGGATCTGCAGAGAAGAATGGGAGATACAGTTGTGCCAAGCTTGTAGCGTCATACCCAAGAAGACTCAAGGTTGTAAAAGCTGCCAAAGGTGCTTCAACAAAGTACTGAGTAAAGAGTCTAAATACTTATGTAAATGTGATATTTCAGTTTTTTATTGTTAATAAATGTGCAAAACATTTTAACAACCTGTTTTTGCTTTGTCATTATGGGGTATTGTGTGAAGATTGAGGAGAAAAAAAATATATTTAATCGATTTGAGAATAAGGCTGTAACCTAACAACATGTGGAAAAGACAAGGGGTCTGAATACTTTCATAAGTAACTGTACTTTACCCATGGTGACGAAATGTCTGAGCCAGTGTCCTCAAATTGTCACTTTTTTCAGGTGAATACACAGTGAGAAAAGAAGAAGATGTGATCGACTTGGTTGGGACCCAGGGCTCCTGCATGCCACAATACCATGTTAGGTCATTGAGCTAAAGCCTAGGCATTACCTCAGGGAGCTAACACAAGTCTTGGAGTCTGATGCAAGGTCACACACGTTCACACGTTCACACACACACACACACACACACACACACACACACACTTGGGAGGCTCCAGGGTTCCTTTCTATTGTCTGCTGTGGCTAACTTCAAAGGTGCTGCTGGTAATGGTGTTAACAGGGTTCTGTGCGTGGTGCAAGCATCCTGTCTGTCAAACACACACACACACACACACACACACACACACACACACACACACACACACACACACACACACACACACACACACACACACACAGCCATGGAGAGTTTGGCTTATGAAGCAGGCATGCAGCTATAATGTGCGTTAGCTGATTAATTCTCTCCACCTTCCATGATCTCCCTTTCATCTGAGCCTGTTTCCCTCTGGTGTGAAATACACTGGCCAGCCACAAACAGGCCTGAAACACACATACACACACACACACACACACACACACACAATCTTCACATATACACATACGGGTGATAGAGCATGTTTCTGACACTGTCAGGCCAAACCTTTCTAATACAGGCATTCCTCATACTTAGCAGTGTGAAGAAGGGTGCATGCTTGGCCCTATGCTGTTTGGTATAATTTTCTCACTCCTTTCTCACAAATATTCTGCACCCCAAATGGCACCCAAACATACTCAATGGGTGAGATGCCTGGCGAGTGTGCAGGCCATGGAAGAACTGGGACGTTTTCCCAGTTGGCGTATAGTAGAGAAATGGACATTCAATTCTCTGGCAACAGCTCTGGAAAACATTCCTGCAGTCAGCATGCCAATTGCAAGCTCCCTCAAAACTTGAGACATCTGTGGCATTGTGTTGTGTGACAAAATTGCAGTGGCCATTTATTGTCCCCCAGCACAAGGTGCACCTGTGTGATGAGCATTCTGTTTGATCAGCTTCTTGATATGCCACACCATTATCTTGGCCCTGGATAACGGCCAAATCAAAAATATTGAGTCATTATCCTTTCAGTCTCTCTCAAGTTTACTGGAGGTGAACATAGCCTGCAACAAAATACATAATCTAAAGGATGTTCAGCCCCTCTTACATTTATTAAACTTGACAGAATTGTAAATTAATAGGAACAAATGTACCTATTTTGAGTCAAGGGAAGTATCAAACACATCCATAGGCTGATGGTGCTGGATGTATCCTGGAATCCATTGGAAAGGTTCAGCATCACAGCACATGTTCTTCCTAACCTTAAAGAATTTAAACCTCTCCTACTGTGGCCAAAATGGAAGCATGGAATTGGATGTCTGAGTGACATGCACAAGCTTGACTTGAGCGGCATCCAGATGTCTTTGGAGGGTATAAGTATGGTGCTGCAAAGCCTGAACTCCTCGTTGGCCTCTTCGGCTCGTTCTAATTTAGGGAAATTTGGGTAATATTTGGTTGAGATGTTGATCAATGATATTTCAACCTTTATTCACCCATTCAAAAAGACAGCCACAAGTTAGTTGAATTTCCAATGTGTTATCACTATGCTTTAAACCATCTAAAAGCACAACCAAATTCCAAGGGAAAACGATGTCTGATTTAGTTGTCATCTAAATGTGTTAGTACTACGCATACAGCCATTTAAAAGCACAACAAAGTTCAAATGAGAATAACATTTCAGATATTTTTGTTTATTTATACAACTTAGTTTTTTGTATCACTGTGCTTCATTTAATAGCAAAACCAAATGACCTGGAATGCGGTTGAGATTACATTAAAAGTACATAGTACATGTGATCAATGCTGTTCAAGATTCTGCACAGATTATCATAGCAATGGTGAAGATTTCCATCTTGAATCTTTCCAAGATTTCCATCTTGAACATGCCCTCTTTCTATGATTACATAAGAAAGAATTTATAGTTACGGTAGGCTACCCTCAAAATGTGTCAATGGATGTGTTACTCATTCACACCTGTTTGCTGACACTGTTCCTGTCTCTTCCATGTCCGTTGTTTATTAAATGTTTTACTCCCCGTACCTGCTTCGTCTCTCCAGCGTCATTCCATGTGACACCAGTGATAGAAAGTTGTTTTTGATATTTTTGTTTAAAGCCTATCCCAAACCTTAACCCTTAACCATTCGGAGTTAATGCCTAACCTTAATCATTTGGAGTTAATGCCTGAACTTAACCCTAACATAACAAATGTGGAGTTAATGCCTAGACTTAACCTTAAACACTCTTACATTTGATGTTTGGAACAAATTAGAAATTTGACGTTTGAGAAACATAGATGAAGGTCTTATTGTGACGTGAAACTGTGAGAACTGGTAGAGGAATCTCCCTCCAAACATTCTGGATCTCAGCTACAATAGTTCAATAATCTAGACTGCTCAGATTAGGCCACTACATGTAAATATTACCTCAATTACCTCGACTAACCGGTTCCCCCGCACATTGACTCTGTACCGGTACCCTGTCTATATAGCCTCCCTATTGATATTTTACTGCTGCTCTTTAACGATTTTTACTTTTATTTTTTATTTATCTATTCAATACTTAATTAACACTTATTTTTCTGAAAAATGCATTGTTGGTTAAGGGCTTGTAAGTAAGCTTTTCACTGTAAGGTTTACTACACCTGTTGTATTTGGCACGTAACAAATAATTTGATTTGATTAAATATCCTAAAACTGTGAGGAAATAGCATGCTGTTGAAAGATATCCTTTTAAATCTTAATGGTGCTTTCAAAAATGGTTTGCATGGAGAAAAGAGGAAATAAACTAAAATCCTTTGGGAAAGAACTTTAAAAGATTAGTCACTATTCGGATTTAGTTGACATTCAAATGGCCAGTATGGAAGATGGGGCCTTTGAGGGATTGGTCAACCTTACAAGCATCACTCTGGCTGAAAGAAAATCCCTTCAGGAGCAAACTTGTGTTCAGAGGACTAACAAACTTAAGAACCCTCAACATTTCTTCCAACCGTCTGTATCACATATCAAAATGATAATAAACCAAACCCTTTACCCTTCATTCAATTGTCATCTCTCGAATATCTGAACTTTTACAGCCAGCGTCCAGATGGAATCTATGCTGAACAAAAACATAAATGCAACATGTGAAGTGTTGGTCCCATGTTTCATGAGCTGAAATAAAAGATCCCTGAAATGTTCCATACGTACAAAAACCTTGTTTCGCTCAAATTTTGTGCACAAATGTGTTTACATCCCTGTTAGTAAGTATTTCTCCTTTGCCAAGATAATCCATCCACCAGACAGGTGTGGCATAACAATAAACTGATTAAACAGCATGGCCATTACACAGGTGTACTTTGTGCTGGGGACAATAAAAGCCCACTCTAAAATGTGCAGTTTTGTCACACAACACAATGCCACAGATGTCTCAAGTTTTGAGGGAGCGTGTAATTAGCATGCTGACTGCAGGAATGTCCACCAGAGCTGTTCCCAGAGAATTTAATGTTAACTTCTCTACCATAAGCTGACTCCAACGTCATTTTAGAGATTTTGGCCGATCTCACAACCGCAGACCACATGTAACCACGCCAGCCCAGGACGTCCACATCTGGCTTCTTCACCTGCAGGATTGTCTGAGACCAACCACCCAGACAGCTGATGAAACTGAGGAGTATTTATTTCTCTAACAAAGCCCTTTTGTGTGAAAAGACTCATTCTGATTGGCTGGGCCTGGCTCCCCAGTGGGTGGGCCTATGCCCACCCAGGCCCACCCATGGGTTCGCACCTGCCCAGTCATGAGAAATTCATAGATTAGGGCCTAATGAATTTATTTAAATTGACTGATTACATTATATGAACTGTAACTCAGTGAAATCGTTTAAATTGTTGCATGTTGCATTTATATTTTAGTTCAGTATGTAATCTACCATTACAATCCACACACACACACACACACACACACACACACACACACACACACACACACACACACACACACACACACACACACACACACAAATGTGTGCATTCATTAAATTAGGTTTCTAATGTCTGTAAAATATGTATAATTACCTAAGGGAAGGTGTGTGTGCTTGTTTTGTAGCGGATGGGGATCTGTGAAACCCCATCCTCACTCTTAAAGTGTCACTCTAGTCTCCTTTTCACTTCATTTAACAACTGATTTACAAAAGGCACATCTCAATAAGTGGTGCAGGTAAGTCATGACATAGCACAAGTGTGTGGGGGGGGCTTTCCTCTTTTGTTCTCTATTGTCACGAATACTACCTCTCCAGCCTCTAAGTCGTCAGGCTGCTGATTATCCCGCACCCCTGTCACCATCGTCTCGCGCCTCATGACACTCACCTGGACTCCATCACCTCCTTGATTATCTTCCTTATATCTGTCACTCCCCTTGGTTCTTTCCTCAGGTGTTATTGACTCTGTTTTCAGATCGGTGCGTTGTTTGTGTTTCGTGTTCATTGTTTATTTTATTTACTAAAACCCTCACTCCCTGAACTTGCTTCCTGACTCTCAGCGCACTCATTACATCTATTGCTTCTGTATTGTTCCTCAAGTGAGGGGGGAGGCCGGTGACATCACATATTTCCATCAGACCAACTCCTTGAATGCACTACTCCTTGAAGTTTGCATTTGTGTCTAAAAAACACTATATTGCTCAAAACCAATTTGTTTACCCTTTAGTGCACGTGTCAAACTCATTCCACAGAGGGCCGAGTGTCTGTGGTTTTCCTTTCCTACCTTGGACTTCGTTGATCAAATAAAATAAAACCAAACTTTATTTGCCAGAGTGCCGAATACAACAAGTGTAGACTTTACTGTGAAATGTTTACTTACAAACCCTTAACCAACAGTGCAGTTCAAGAAGAAGAAGATATTTAGGCTAAAATAAAAAGTAATAATAAAAAGTAACACAATAAGAATAACAATAATGAGGCTATATACAGGGGGCACCGGTACAGAGTCAGTTTGCGGGGATACAGGCTAGTTGAGGTAATTTGTACATGTAGGTGGGGGCGAAGTGACTATGCATAGGTAACAAACAAACAGCGAGTAGCAGCAGTGTACAAGAGGGGAGGTTGTCAATGTAAATTGCCCGGTGGCAATTTTAATGAATTGTTCAGCAGTCTAATGGCTTGTGGAAAAAGTGTGTACAGCAGTAGTTATATAGGATAAGCCTTGACAAGAATACAGTGCAGTATATACATATGAAATGGGTAAAACAGTAAGTCTCTAAGATGCAGGGTAGAGTACCGGGTGACAGCCGGCTAGTAACAGTGACTAAAGATCAGGGCAGTGTACTGGGCAGAGGCCGGCTAGTGGTGACTATTTAACTGGCTAATGGCCTGGTGATAAAAGCTGTTTTTCTGTGTCTCGGTCCCAGCTTTGATGCATATGTATTGTCTCTGCCTTCTAGATGGTAGCGAGGTGAAAAGGCTGTGGCTCGGGTGGCTGAGGTCCTTGATGATCTTCTTGGCCTTCCTGTTACACCGAGTGCTGTAGATGTCCTGGAGGGCAGGCAGTGTGCCCCCGGAGATGCGTTGGGCTGACCGCACCACCATCTGGAGGACCTTGCCGTACCAGTTGGTGATACAGCTCGACAAGACGGTCTCAATGGTGCATCTGTAGAAGTTCATGAGGGTCTTAGGGGCAAAGCCGAATTTCTTCAGCCTCCCGGGGTTAAATAGGTGATGTTGCATGGATGGACAATTTCAGGTTGTCAGTGATGTGCACACCGAGGAACTTGAAGCTTTTCACCCTCTCCACTGCACCCCGTCAATGTGGATGGTGGCATGCTCTCCATGCTCTCTTTGTTCACCTCTTTGTTCACCTGTAGGCTGTCTCATCGTTGGTGGTAATCAGGCCAACCACTGTTGTGTCATCTGCAAACTTGATGATTAAGTTGGAGACGTGCGTGGCCACGCATATATGGGTGAATGGGAAGTACAGGAGGAGGCTCACCACGCACCCTTGTGGGGCCCTAGTGTTGAGGGTCAGCGTAGCGGAGGTGTTGTTGCCTACCATTGCCTACCCAAGCTTACTGGGGGTGTTGAGAAAGGTGTAGGTGATATGATCCTTAAAGTGGAACCGACACCGTTTTAACTACTTTGCAGGTATGAAACAAGCAATCATACCCCCTGTATATAGCCTCGCTATTGTTATTTTACAGCTGCGGTTTAATTATTTGTTACTTTTATTTTAAAAAATGTACATATCTACTTTTTACTTAATACTTTTTTTTCTTAAAACTTCTTAAATCATTGTTGGTTAAGGGCTTGTAAGTAAGCATTTCACTGTAAGGTCTACTATACCTGTTTTATTCACGCATGTGACAAATACAATTTGATTTGATTTGATGTGAACACTCTATATAACATGTAAACAACCTAACCAGCTCTGCTAGGGGGAGTAAAATGGTCAGTGAGGTGTTCTCACATTAGTGTCTGAAAGTAGCTAGCTAGCAAGCTAGCCAACTTTAGCCTGTTAGTTTGGGTGCTTGGTTGGGACAACACATGCATTGGCAGGCAAGCTGCAGAAGGACGAGCAGGCTATTCCCCATCGTTTATCAGTGCAATCTTGAGAAAGTTTGAGAGGCTTTATCTATGGTGGAACAATGGTGAACATCTTGAAGCAAGTGGGGACAACAGACTGAGATAGGGAGAGATTAAATATGTCCGTAAACCCTTTATATTGTATTTACACTTGGGATATCACTTTTCAACAGTAAAAGAATGCTGTTTGCGAGGCACAGGAGAAAGTGGTCTTCGCTTAGCAGGCAGTGTGACATCCTTTACAATGATGCTGCTGGACTCTGCAGTTATGGCAGCAGTTATGTCTACTCAGACCTGCAGTTGCGTTAGCTATGGAGTGAGTTTGGGGGGTGAATGTAGCAGATGGGGATCTGTGGAACTCACTCCTCAGCCTTAAGAGTTGTTCCTTGTGCAATTAAAAAAAGGCCTTTTTCAATAGCGGGATGGGTTGGAACAATTCAGGAGGGCAGTCATGTGTATTTGCTAGGCAGAGGTCCTGAGTTCCAAACTCGATATGAGCTGAATCAGGGGGATGTGGTACTCCCTAAGTAGTGCTGAGCGATTAGTGTTTTTTGAGGTCGGCTCGGTTTCAATTGTTTTTTTAAACATTAAATGCACTATTATGTGGGTTGAATGCTGTAACACAGTAGAAAACCATTCATAAAAGTCCCATGATGGTAGTGCCTGCTCATGACTGCTTATCACTTATTCACCATCAGTTATTCACATTACTTTACTTGAATAAAATATTACAGTTGTTCTGTATATTACATTTGTTTTATTTGAATTCATTATTTTATTCCAAGTCATCATCTCATCTCTATAGAGCTGCTGCTCCTGCTGTCTGACCAAATCACTGTTAAAGTCATTCTTCAAAATAAATAAGACACACTTTTATGACCTCTGAACAGCTCACTTAGCAACTGATCTCTATGTATCCCCTCCTGATTGTGTCTTTGTATCTTATGCAGAAGGCGTAAAAGAAACACAGGTGAGACAATTAGCCGCGCAATGGATTATGATCATTGTAGTTAATTATTATGTTTTCGGCACTAAACTATGTAGAACATTGACCTGTTAGAAACTCCCTAATACATCGCACAGTTTGGGCACGATCTGATTTAGAGAAACTGCAGCGGAATGAAATGTACGCACTGAGCTCACAGAAAAAAAACAGAAAGAAATGGAATTCAAATAATTGAACCGACATGCGAATTAGTTTAAAGAAAAACGGAAATGATTAATTGCACAGCACTATCTAGAAAACAGTGTGATGTCCTTTACATTTGCATCACCGGTGGCACCTTAATTGGGGAGGACGGCTCATGGTAATGGCTGGAGCGAAATAGTGGTATGGGGTTAAATACATCAAACACATGGTTTGATGCCATTCCATTCACTCCGTTCCAGACATTATTATGAGCCGAGCAGAAGTTTCCACTGATTTGCATGCATTGCATTGCATTCCTGACTGAGTGTGTGTGTCCGTGTCTGTGTTTTCCTGCATGCATTCATATGTCCGTGTCTGTGTTTTCCTGCATGCGTTCATATGTCCGTGTCTGTGTTTTCCTGCGTGCGTTCATATGTCCGTGTCTGTGTTTGTCTGCATGTGTTTTCATATCTGTCTGTTCATTGGCCATGATTCCAGCTGTCTGTGGTATACAGTAGTTTGGCCTGGTTAGGTGGTCCGTGTTCTAGTTTAATTAGATATGGCATTCCCTGTTAGTTACGGCTCACTGCCACACATTACACAGGAATCAGACCCAGTTTACTCATTTGATCATTGCATGCTGGTATTACTCTGACTTTACCACACACACACATTTCTATTAACATACATACAGAAGTACGGCATGCACACACACACACACACACACACACACACACACAC